>NC_142943.1:41647956-41652956 GCF_046866305.1 Octopus bimaculoides | reverse complement strand
CGTCTCTCTATATGTTTATATATGTCTCTATACGTCCGTATATGTTTGAACAATCAAGCAATCATGTAATCTGCTAATTCTGCTGTAAAAATAAGAAACACACGCACTCATACACACACATTCACACACACGCACACATCATAAGACTTTGAAAGTGTACGCATCTCTTCTCATACCCACGTCCGTCCGCCGCCCCCCGGACCTAATCTTCATTCACTGTGAGGAAGGCATGGACATACACACAAATTGTGACGGTTGACTGCTTTTCAAAGATAATTGGATGACATCAATCATGGCAGCGCTTATAATATCACTTTTATTAGCTTTAATCTGAATCCCAAGGGAAAAGTTTCAAAACCGATCTAACATTTTTAGTTTGATAGCAGTAAAGTCGAAACTAGCTATTTAACCCAATAAAATGACCATTATTTCTGTAAGGAATTATCTCTAACAAACAAGGTTTCTGCTTAAGAATCACCAACATAACTTAATTTCGTTGTTCATTCTACTTTTCATATTCTAGATTTTTTCTTACTCTTTATGATTTTTTCATCTTTCATATATATATTTTTTTTCTCTTGCATCTTTCGCATCGTTCGTTCTTGAACAAATATTCCAAACAATTCCTCCAGGTGAAGCTGAACTTTTAGAATCAATTACAGAAGTTTTGTTTTGCTTTTATTTCGTTTTATTTTATTTCATTTCTCCATTCGTGTGTGTGTATGTGTATGGGCAGTGTTTTTTTTTTTTTCCATTTCTTTCATCTGAAGATTCGGTATTTCACTTGGCAATGTCTGTCTGTATTTTATATTTTCACATGTTCCACATAAATATCAAAAGATTTCATAAACTTTGATTCCTCAACAAACTTCAAGATTTCATGCTCGAACTTATTTGTCTTCCATTACAGTAGGGAGTCTCACTGGAATTGGTAAACTTGTAGTAATCTTCAGTTCTAGAGCTTCTTTGAGCTGAAATATCTATGACTATTATGGAGTAACGTCTTCTGCATAGGTTAAAATTGCATTGGAAACACAGTTGTTTGGTTTGCATGAAACATTGTCGAATATAAATAAATATCTTTATTTGTTTAAACTAAAACAATATGAGTTATTAATAACAGTACAAATCGACGTTATGTACTCTTACCTTGTATTTCAATATTTTCTCAGGAAACCTTCGGAGAAATGGTGTTATGATCTTGCCTCTGAACAAGTCAGTTCACAACAGAATTGATAGTTTGGTTGTTGTTGTTGTTGTTATTGTTTTTGTTAACGTTGTTGTTGGTGGTGGTGGTGTTTGTCATAGCTCAGATCCATCCTACCTATGACCATCTCCTTTTTGATTACACTAACCAAGCATTGAGTGGTGGCGTGTGGTTTAAAGGTTATGGTGTTGAAGTTATGATTGTAAGATTGTTGTTTCGATTCCTGGATTGGGTGATGCGTTGTGTTCTTGGGCAAAACACTTCATTTTCCGATACTCCAGTTCACTCAACTGACAAAAATGAATAATCCTGCGACGGACCGGCGTCCCGTCCGCGATCTTTTTTCCCCACGAGAGTTCCGGACCCCAGTTATGAGCTCATTTGCATACAGCCAATCAGAGCTCAACTATCAAACTAATTTATGGGTGCATAATTAGTGATGGGCGATAAGATAAGATCACTGCGTAGTTATTTGTGTTGTTGCTTACTTTGTAAATCTGTAAGGGGAAAGGGTTGCTAACAAATCACCCTCTACCCACATTTTTCCCATCCACATCTTTACCATATGGGGCCCTAACAAGATCCGATGATAGGTATAGATGCAAATCTATCTAATTACTTGTCTCCTGCTAAAATCAGGCATAACTTGGCGATCGGTCGATTTACAACCCCGTTCTTCGTCTTGAGTTTACTAGGTGGAGTGTGTTTGTTAACTTGGCAACAAGGGCAAGGTGAGCTCTGATTGGCTGTATGCAAATGAGTTCATTACTGGGGTCCGGAACTCACATGGGAAAAAATTTCGCGTCCCGTCCAAGTGAGGAATTATATGAACCATGGAAACCGACCATATCAGTCTATATATGACTCGGGAAGAAACTTGTGACTTTCTTTTTCTTTTAACACTATAACAGGTAAATTTGAGCGGGGGCAGGCTCTTCTTTCTAGCGGGTATAGTACATACATAAAGCCCCTTATAGGTTTGAATGATGTATATTGTTATGCTGAACAATAATGCACTGATAGAGGTTTGGTGATGCTCCATTCGATGGCGTACATAAAGGCATTAACCTTGATGTTATCTGATCGCCCACCGATTCTCTTTTAATATAACTAGATCTTTCTGGAATTCTCGACTCATAGAAAACGATTCTGATTTGGTAAAATGCCTTCTGAAGTTATGGTGAGTATGAAGAATTCTGGCAGATTTGCATGAGATCCCATGAATTATGAACAAACAAACACACACACACACACACACACACACACACACCGATTTTTGCATGTATGTATATGTATATGTGTATATATATACGTGTGTGTGTTTATATATATGGATATATAGATAGATAGACATATAGATATACGCATATACGTATATATATGTGTGTGTAAGCGTATGCATGTATAAGTATACGCATGTATGTATATATGTATGTTTGTCAATGTATATTTGTGCTTGTATATGCATATCTATATATATATATATATATATATATATATATATATATATATATATATATATATATATACATATACATATATATATATATATATATATATATATATATATATATATATATATATATCTTTATAAATACACACGCATATATAATGCATAGGATATACACACACACACATAGATAGATAGATAGATAGATAGATAGATAAATGCACGTGTTTATAAAGATAAAAAGGTGTACATAGATGATAAAACGCACACATCTCCAGCAATACAAATTTAAGAAGATACAGGTAATCAGGGGAAATCATGCAAAAATATTTCTGTATCGTTCGACCAAATATTTCTATAAACGTGTATATGTACCTAGGGGTGCACACATTGCATTATGCATGAATGCATACATACATATACAAACGTGTACATCTACTAACTTACAATTACAGAAATAATTCATTAGCATCCCACTATTTATACGTGGCTTTTATCTGTAACTTGCTTCAGTCATTGAAGTGCGGTCATGCTGGAGCACGACCTTGAAAAGATTTAGTTGAGCGTCGATCTCGGTACTTATTTTTTTGTTTGTTTGTTTTGTTTTTAAAGAACGGTAATTGCATAGTGAGGAGGATTTGAGAAAGAAGTGGTATATCTGTGGGGATGTAAAAATGTTTCTTACAAGGAAGAGCTTTTTCTATCAATAGAATGAGGTAAGCTCTGTCGCCAAACCACGTTTATGTTCTCTTCTGTGCTGTGGGGGGGGGGGGGGGCAAGAAATTCAAAGCGTGCATGTGAGGTTTCGCTCTAAGGTGCTCCAAATGATATGATACGGAGCACTGGTATCTTTGGATACGGAGATGTGACTGGCTAGTTTCATATTAAATCTGCTAATCTTCCCTAATGTGTACGGGTGTTGGCTAAAACTGAGCTTAATGCATTTGATGTTAGGCCGTCTTAATTTTGATTTGAAAAGTAGAAATATTAACGAATCACACTATATATTTTTTCATTATTTAGCTACAATGTCGGACTACATTATTTGGTATACCCTTCCGTTTAAAAACAGTAGTATATAATATGAGGGAGATTTGGCTGTTATTTCTATTCAGTTGTCTATAGTCATTGTCTTATTTTGATGTGTTTGGTGATGTTGCTGCCATTGTTATTTTTTTCTTTTTTTTTTCACTTCTTGTGTTGTTATTATCGTTGCTGATACTACTTCTACTTTTGTTGTTTTTGTTATATTTTTTAGGCCCTTAGGTCAATCGTCATCCAGCTAATTTATGATCAAAGATATACCTGCCATAAGGTATATACCTTCATCATCTGTGTGGCTTTGTATAATTGTAATTGGTATGTGTGAACTTCTAAAATTTGTGCAATTAAATAAGGTAAAGAAATTCAGTAAAGGTCAGTGTCGCCTGTTTATCAAAACATCTTTTTATTTTATATTTATTTTTATTCATTTTTTTTTGTATTAGAAAGTCCCAAAGAAGGTGAGAAGCCACTTAGTGTAAGAGAGTATGAAGAAAGAGAAATTAAGACAAAAGGAATGAATTTACTTTAAACTTGAAAGAGTTCAGGTCATAAGAAGAGGGAAACAATGAGATAGAAAAGAGTTCCAAAGGTCTGAAGTAAAAAGCTACGACCGTAGAAAGGCTTCTTTCTTCGTGGGAAAACAACTGCATTTGGATGAAGACGCTGTGACTTTCGAGTTATACGAGATGGCATAAAGTGACCTGGAACTAGAAGAGAAAGTTCATCGGAGCAGTTCTTGTGGTTACAACGACAGAAACGACTAAAACTGGTGGCATCACGTTGATGTAAAAAGGATTGCAGGGTTGAAGCCAAAGAGGAACCAATCAAATTAAACTCGCTTCTGAACCCAGTTGAGGAGATCCAAGTAACAAGACGATGCACCTGAACAAATATGACAACAGCATTCCCTACGAGGGCAAACTGTGGACATGTATGCGTTCTTTAAATGTGAAAAGGCGTAGCCAAGTGGTTACGCCTGCAGCATTAACAATCGTGAGATCCTAGTTTAGATTTTTCAGATCGGCTGCGCGTTGTGTTCTTGCGCCGCAAAACACTTCATTTCGCTTTGCTCCACTCCACTTAGCTGTAAATGATTAAATAACCCTGCAGCGGACTAGCCTTCTGATCAGGTAAGGAATGTTGGCCGGCTCACTCTGCCAGCAAGCGGCATCATTCAAAAGCTAAAACTATGCAGGACTGCACTGTAACCACTGATGTGTAACAATGTCCGATAATCTGGGCCATCATGTGAACACACGATGTGTCCTTTCAGTAGAGATTTGGGCCTGGTCCGTGATT
>NC_142943.1:41640456-41642956 GCF_046866305.1 Octopus bimaculoides | reverse complement strand
TTGGCATTGTGGTGGAACAAAGTCTGGGTTGCTCCTTTTTCAAATTCCCATGCATACAATCAATTTCCTGGCAATACGATGTTGCTGTTATCGTTTTTCTTTGTTGCAAAAACGAATAAAGAATAACTCCCTTAACGGACCACCATTCAGTGACCACTAACGTTTTAGGGTGCAATGGTGAGTTTGGGTAGTGTTTAGGTGACTCTTCTGCATCTAACCACTGTCCTGTTTTCTTGCTGTTGTCAAAGAGCATCCATTTCTCATTATAGTTAATGATTTGATGCAAAAATGGTCTTTTTCCAGTCGAGAAAGCAATACGGAGCACACTTCGAGGCGTCTGTTTTTTTTTAATCTCGTTCAGTTGATGTGGAACAAACCTATCTGTTTTCTTCACTTTTCCAATTTTTTACAGGTGTCCAAAAATAGTTGTGCGAGATGTTTGGAGTTCTAGTGAAAGTTTTCGAACCTTTGATCTCGGATTCTGTTCAACCAAAGCATTGAATCCATCATGCTGAATAACTGATTTTGGCCTACCTTTGGTTTATTTTCAAGGCTATCATCTCATGAACGAGAGCTTTGAAACCATCTCTGAACAGTTCTGATGTCAGCAAAACCATAACCAAAGGCCCGCTTGATATTCCGTAGAGCTTCTGCAGCAGAGTGACCCAGTTTGTACTCATACGAGATCACTCAAAATAGTTTGGCTGTTGTCATTTTCATAAGACCTGTGGGTACGAATTTTGTAAACCAATATCGTTGGGAAAGAAAGAGTCAAGATTAAATTCAAGGTATACATATGTGAGTTTTTAAATGACTGAAATAACAAGTAATTAAAAATGCGACATTTCATGTGAAACAACCTATTATTTGTTAATTCCTTTTTGTTGACTCTGGAAGATGATGATAAACACATGTCTTTTGTGGGTTTTTCGAAATGGACGCGGTTTGTGTCACTTGAACAATTAAAAGTTGACGGGTACATGGAAAACATGTCCCGAACAATAATTCTATAAGTGTAACATTCTGGTGGGGGGATGGACTGGCGTAGTGATTGTTGAAGGGGTCTGAGGAAGGACACGAGAGGGGTAATGGAAGGAAGAGACACGTGTGAGTTTTGGAAGTATCTAAGTAGTGATGTCACGTGACCAACCAACTCTGAGAAGCAGAGGGTACGCAATATCTACAGAAAAGGAAAGAAACAGCCGGTCTGTGAGCCAGGGGTTGGAATATATTGATAAGTAATGTCATGTTATTCAGCCGAGTTGCCTTACGGGAGGTAGGCGGCTTTAGTCTCAGTAGTAGCAACACTGCCCCAGAAATGGGTGTAGACCTCATAGTAGGTCTAGGATGTTTGTGTGTGCAGCAGAAACATTACCATCCAAGATGTGGGAGGAGATTTCCATTGTGTATCTCACCCGAAGTTTGTAATAGGTCAATAGTTGGAGGTAGCTGAAGTATTTCATTGGCCTCGAAGAAAACCAGTTTTTATGAAGCTACTTTTGCTGTTGAGAATCTGCGTTCGCCAGAAGAAATGCTTATGAATGAGTTTATCACCAGGAGAAAATCTTATGAATGAGGTTATCATTTAAAACGATGGCGAAGGTTCACGTTTAAAGGAGTGAATGTTATAATGTTGATTCCAAATTTTGGCGCAAGATCAGCAATTTCGGGGTAGGATTAGTCAATTACATCGATCCCAGTGTTCAATAGGTACTTACTTTATCGACCCCAAAAGGATGAAAGGCAAAATTGACCTCGGAAGAATTTGAACACAGAAGGTAAAGACAAACGAAATGCCGCTAAACATTTTTCCCGGAGTGCTAACAATTCTGCCAGTTTGCTGCCTTTGTAGATACGATAATATTTTCTTGATATATGCAGTGGTTATGTCTCAAAATTGGGACGACTCCACTGAAGGATGTTTTTGAGACGTCTGCGCAGGAGGTTATGCATAGATGAAGGGTTGTACCATCTGCGCAGATAGGGTTCTTGTTGAAGATAACTGCAAATATGACATTATTGTGTTTGAGGAAGAGAGTCGGAGATTAAAAAAAAGTCAAATCTTGGCACACGCCAAAAATAGTGAGGTGTGGCTCAAAAACTGTTCCATAAGTACGCTTGACATTGCTGCGATTTGAAAAGAAGCTAGCAATACAAGAAATGAGACATACTTGGAACCTGTGGGCGAGAGAAGGTTTGCAGGACATACATGCACCAGACATGGCCGAAAATTTTACTGATGTCGAAGGAAAATTTCTTGATTGTGAGAGTGACATAAGAATATATCTCACGTTGAGTTCTGGAATTACAAACGCTGTACTGATAGTCGTTAAAGTGAGACAGACAGACAGATAGAAAGAGAGATAGAAACAGAAGCGGGAAAAGATAGAGAATGAGATGCTAAGAAATATAGAGAGTGATGGCTAGAGAAATAGAGACGGACAGAGAGAGAGACTGAAGTAGACGAAGAACGAGAGAAACGGAGACAGGAGAGAGAGAG
>NC_142943.1:41617956-41625456 GCF_046866305.1 Octopus bimaculoides | reverse complement strand
ATCATCATCTACAATGACAACAGCTGCAATAACATTGATATTTATCAGAACAAATTCCCCGAGAGCTTTATGCTCCTATCTTGATATTTTTGTATCAGATACCAGTTATACCTGTAGATGCAGCATAGTCGAAGACTTAAGAAGTTTGCTTTTCAACCAAACCGTCTGGCTTTCGATTCCAGTGTATGATATCTTGGGCAGGTCTCTTTTTCTATCACTTCTATCAAGGTAACGATAAAAGAACTTTGGTTGACAGAACCTGCGTGAAAATGACGTTAAGGGCACATGTGTCAGTGGAATACACAGCCACTTAAAATACTAATCGATCGAAAGACAGAATCGTTGAACGTGACGTTGACTCATTTTCTCTTTACCATTTACAGAGAGAAAATCCATGAATTTAGCCAAAGTATATATACAGGTCCGGGATCATTTGATGAACATTTTTTTAACACGCGGTGTACCCTCGGTGGTCAGCTATCATAGAGGAAGCAAATCCTTCTAGATTAAGTTGAGATGTGTGGAAGCATTTGAAATTTACATCAAAGAACAGAGAAGCTGCTGTACCAAGTATACACGTTTGATGTTTTTTTTCTACTCGTTATAAATATCTTAAAGTTCTTAAAGTTTCTAATCGTTGGATGCAAAGTGTAGCTCTACTTCATCCTTCTTTTGAATTGTCAGAAAGGCATAATTTGACGCAAATAAATTAAGCTAAATTACACGTTACGAAATTAGACAGTTCATTTTTTTTTTTTTTTTTTTTTTTTTTTTTTTTAACTTTTGCTGATAAAAAAAAAGTTTTGGAAATATGTAAACGTCGGTTCACCCCTTCCCATTAACTGGGGATGGGTAAGAAGTGTCTTCTAAACATTGATAAATATTTTTGAACGGTGAATATAATAATGGTTAATCAGAAATATAGAAGCGGAATAAGGTGATAGCAGCGTCTCATTCCGAAAACAAACTGAAAACACAGACTGAAAAATGAATATCAAGAAAAAAAAACTGACAGTTAAGCAAACAGACACTTTTATAATGTCAGGAACTCCTATAAAAAATGACGAATAAAAAACTTATAAGACAACAACAAAAACACCAATAGTAATTACACATCTTTGTTTTTGCAGGCGTTTCGAATCAGAGGGAAATTTTAGATATGAATCAACACCAGGTAAAATATACGGAAGTGATGTGTGACAAAAGCATGTACCTCTTTGCCTGATGAATTAACCCAACAAAGTGATACCTACATTCATGTCTATTCCGTTCATTATTTTTCTTCACATATAATATATCTAAAACTACAATGTCTATTGTGTGTCATTTTTTGAAGACTTCCTTGTCCGCATGCTGGCTTCCACATTGTGTCATTAAAAATATATTGACTGATGGGAAAACTGATGACAATTATTATCACGCAGTAGTATCACTACCATCCTCAACTGTAGAGGTAGTAGTAGTAGTAGTAGTAGTAGTAGTAGTAGTAGTAGTAGTAGTAGTAGTAGTAGTAGAAGGGGGAGGAGGAGGAGGAGGAGGAGGAGGAGGAGGAGGAGGAGGAGGAGGAGGTGGAGGAGGACATGGAGCACTGCACTGCCAGGTCAAAGACATCTGGAAATCATCCATAATAGTCCTCGAATGAAAAGTCCTCTGGAATAGACTTGCCAGTTTGTCCGTCGACGCCAAGGGTCTCCCCGAGGACGTCGTCTCACTTCCACGCTACTAATCCTTTATATATAGCTAAACATAATAATAATAATAATAATAATAAAGAGCAGGGCTTAGTTCCATTGAGTAGTACTTTGGGTAAGTGCCTTCTACTATTGCTCCAGCCGATTTGTGAGTGGACTTGAATGACAAGCTCAAAGAAGCCAGTTGTATGTATGTATGTATGTATGTATGTGTATATATATTTGTGTGTACATACACATATATATACATATATGCATGTGTACATATATATATATATGTGTATGTGTGTGTGTGTGTGTGTGTGTGTGTGTGTGTGTGTGTGTGTGTGTGTGTGTGTGTGTGTGTGTGAGCGTGTGTGTGTGTTTGTGTTTGTCCCCGTCACCGCTTGACAACCGGTGTTGATGGGTTTACGTTTCCGTCTCTTAGCATTTCGGAAAAAGAGATCGATAGAATAAGCACCAGGCCTAAAAATGAAATAAGTACTGGGATCGATTTGTTCGGCTAAAACTCTTCAAGGCAGTGCTCCAGCATGGCCGCAGTCTAACGATTGAAACAGATAACAGAATAAAAGAATGATAATAAGACAGCATGGTGGTGGTGGTGGTGGTGGTGGTTGCAGTGGTGTGATTTAGGTCGCAATCTGTTCATCGATGGCTTAAAAACACCGTGTGGTTGGTATTGTTCTCGTCATCGTCGCCGTCGTCATCGCCGTCGTCGCCGTTGTCCCCATCGTTGATAGTGTTGTTATCGTTGTCTTTTGTTAGTATCCACCTCAGCCCTCATCGAATAAACCAACAAATGATCAATGACGTTGTTGCTTATGTTTGACTCTATTATCATCCGTGTTCAAGCAGACAGACCTGTGGTCAAAGATGTTCCCTCTCTGGTAATTTCTCTTTTATTTTTTCATTTTGAGATATAGTGTGCCTTGGTTTGCATTATCCAATACGTATTTTTACAAGAGGATATAACATTCTGTACAAGATGCTTGACAGTTATATCTAGCATTTTCAAGCTACATCGTATGTGCATTCAATATAACACCCGAACGATCCATTGCTGTAGAGGTTTCCATGGTTATACTTTAAACTACATCATCATAGAGTTAGAAACCATTCACTATCCGAGGTTAGGACTGACCTTTGACATTGACTTTGACAATGGATTAACGATTTATCACTCGCTTGGTTTACTTGACCAGTAGGTTTTCTGTTGTCATCAACACATCTGCTATCCTTTACTGTTTTGTATTATCATTATTAGAGAGAGAGAGAGAAGGAGACAAGCCAAGGGAAGCGATGGATTTGTGGCCAAAAGGAACGTTATCAAAATTAAGCTGAAAGCTCAGTGAAGAACTTTGAAATATACAGAGAAACTATAGGGAAGATATAAACAGAGTAAAGTCCATTGTGGCAGAAATTGATTGAGAAATGTTGGTTGTAAAATAAAATATTCCTTTGTAAAAAGAAATTACAAAATTTCTGTAAGAACCAAGCAAAAATTCGAAAAACGGGTTACGTTTAGAAACTCGAGTGTAAAGCCCCAAACGGTCAAATCAGAAAATAGTTTGGTACGTATTCATTCTAAAAAGGTTAACTATAATCACTACCAAAATTCAAATTGACTTTTATACAACATATAGTCACTTGCTGACTAGGGAAATGCTGCCAGCTTCAGACAGCTTCGACAGGCCTGTCGTGGGCAAAACTGGAACCGATCTAAGGAGGGTAACTCCGTTTCACCCAAGGTTTTACCAGTTGAGTTTCGTCCCGGAATTTTTTGTTTACAAAATTGACTGACCATGACGTATTCCTCGGCCATTTGAGTTGCCTTAACAGCTAGTCACTTTATAGGTGCGAAATCTGCCATAGCATGCTGACCGGCCATAGCGAACAACCTTGTAAATATTTCTACTCTGATGTTTTAGAGTGTGTTTCTTTTCGGATATATGAACTACTGATTGATGTTTGTGTGTGTGTGTATAACCCTACCAAGGATAATGTTATTATATGGTTATTGTTATAGAAATTGTGTCCCGTGCACGTTCAGAATATTTTTATATCTTCTGTCCCATACGTTAGTGTGCTAGCATATGTATCTTCCTCCTACTTTTATACCTTAGCGGCTTAGAACAGCAATATATATTGAAAACGAAGTTTATTACTGTTTATGCTTCTAGAGGCAAACAGCCAGTTTTTAACAAGGGAACAATGATCATTCCCTAGAATTTGCTTTAAAAGTGTTACATATTGAAAAGTCTTACATATCTTTATTATTCCACTTACAAATTGTATGTGTGTAGTGCGTTCAAGCCGGTCTCTGCCTGAAAATCTTAACTTATCTTAGCAGTAAGTAAATGTTTATTAACATAACTTAGTAAATGTCGTTTAACCATTTACTAACATAACTGAGTGCACCAATGAAGAGGAACGACAGGTGTTGAAGTAGTTGTCCATAAATATTTTCCTTTTTGTGAATTTTAGAAGAGGTTTTTCACATCTGTAGAGTAACTAGCCTATACGGCTATAGATGATTCTCTCTCTTGCCAAATAGCTAGCGTATAATCATCCCTTTTGAGCTTGAACTAGCTGGAGATTTTGACGAGAATGTTTCACTAATATTTCTTGAACTGGTATTTATGTATGTAGAAGTGTTTTATATTTAACCAAGAGCAGTCTTTTCTATAAATAACGTTTTATATTGTTTTATTAACAATATCGAGTCGCACTGAAAGATAATATCGCGATGATATTTTTGAACATCTTATTACGTATGTTATGTCCTCCATAGAAGAGGGACACAATCGATATTTACGGTTGCATGTTGAGTGATTAAGGACTTCACTGTCTTATTTGCTCATTTATTATTTCGTAGTTGATTCTTGCTTTAGGATTGCAAAATCGTTATCTTCGAGATGTGATGCAGTTTAACAGTCACGAATACAGGAGAGGCTATGCTTCATATTAATAGTATTCCCATCGTCAAGGCGGTGACTTGGCAAAATTGTTGGCACGCCTAATACTTATTTCATCGGCCTCTTTTGCCGATTCGCTATGCTACAGGGACGTAAACACACAAACACCGTTTGTCAAGCGGTGGTTAGAAGACAAACACAGATAGATACATACAGATATAGATACACATACACACACACACACATACATACATATATATATATATATATATATATATATATATATATATATATATATATATATATATATATATATATATATATATAGAGAGAGAGAGAGAGAGAGAGAGAGAGAGAGAGAAAGAAATGATGAAAAAGCACAGAAGATTTGTTTTACGGGATTTAAGAGTATATCAGAGCCATGATAATAAGGATATACAACTTTGTACAAAATGAGGTTTTGTTTATTCAACATAATTGAAGAAAGAACTGGTACTGTTATGCATCATAAGCACACTATAAATGCCCAACGGTCATCTTCGACCATCTTAGGATACAAAATGGCCGAAGATGACAGTTGACCATTTATAGAGTGTTAATGATGCATAACAGTACCAGTTCTTTCTTCAATTATGTTGAAAAAACAAAACCTCATTTTGTACAAAATTGTATAATATCTTTATTATCATGGCTCTAATATACTCTTAAATCCCGTAAAACAAATCTGTCCTTTTTCATCTTTTCTCTTTCTATATATACATCCACCACGTGTGTTTCCCCACTAAAATGTTTTCTACCTTATATATATATATATACACATACACTCACGACAGACTTCATTCAGTTTCTGTCTATCAAATCCACTCACAAGCTTTAATTGGACCAGGCTATAGTAGAAGACACTTGCCCAAATTGCCAGGCAGTGGTACTGAACCCGGAACCATGTTGTTGAGAAGCAATCTTCTTACTAGACAATCACGCTTGTGCCTTTATATGATATATTTTCATTTTCTTGGAAATTGTATCGCTTGTGTTGTGAAAGAGGAAAGTTAGAGAGACGGTTCAATGATTAAACATGGACGTTTCTTTCGGCCAAACATCATCTTTATACCAGCAGAAAATGTTGTAATCATATCGAGTTAGAATTACGATTCCTTTGGCGTCGTAAATACTTCGTGCATAAATCTTTAGATCGCTTACGAAGAAATTATAGGTTACATTAGTGTCTCTTGCTGTTGTAGACTCAATGGCATAACCTATGGATTTGTAACACAAAGATATGAGAATGGATTTAAAGCCAAAATAAATACAAACACGAACAATCACCACGGAATTTTCACTTAAAAGTAATGATGACGTCAGAAGCAGTCATACCACTTTCAGTTACAAGTGTGAGGATCGTAGTCCAGTTCTTTCAGAACCTTTCAATGAGAGCAACTAAAGCAACAGGCACTTTGCCAAATACAGTGACTTCTGTAACCATGAATGTGACCATGAATAGATTTATAATCAAGCCATAATAACACAATGCTTCTGTGGTGTTTCCTTGCGTCGGGAAACACAAGTTATCTACTAAAACTTATTCGGACCTTTTGCACACTCCATTCGTTCCATCTGCCTGCTCGTCAGAAATTACATCATTAAATACACAATGGTCTTAGAGGAAATGGCTCAGGCAGTTTGTGTGCATATTGTACATAATATTAAGGCTGAAGGCCTACAGTACTTTGTCAAGTCAGTGATTTTATTCTTAGCTACAACATTTGTCCAAACTATATTAAAGTAGTGCACTATATCGATCTGGCTCTCCATAGTTCTTTGAAATATCTGTGTAATTGACTTTCTATAAAAAGTCAACGTTTTGTACCAGTAACCAACGTTTGTGTGTATGCATATTTGTATGTATGTTTGTATATATATATATATATATATATATATATATATATATATATATATATATATATATATATATATATATATATATATGTGTGTGTGTGTGTGTGTGTGTGTGTGTGTGTGTGTGTGTGTATGTATGTATATATATATATACATATAAATACATGCATGACTGTATATTTATATGTATATTGTATGTATACATATATGTATTTTAGGTGTGTATCGATCTACTTATTTATGTATGCGTGTATGTATCTATGTATGTATATTTGTGTGCATATAAGTATATATGTGTGTTTGATACGAATGGTTGGTTGTATGTATGTGTGCATGTATGTATATATTATGTCTACATGTATATACGTATGTAAGTATGTATATATATATATATATATATATATATATATGCATGTGTGTACATAGGAATGTATGTGCGTATATATGTGAGGTGGTGTATGTGAAAAGGCAGTCCTTGAATGTATAAATGAAGAAAAAACAAATGAGACAGATTGAGTGATTTTCTAGAACAAAAATCCTCAACTTTCAAAGAAAAAAGCGAAAATATGATTTTCTTGCCAGTATTTTAGCAAACTATTTTCCAGTCTAACTGGCATCGTTCTAGTCTGGTGTTCCTGGTTCTAGTTCTATTGATCGACTTATCTTCCCCATCCTCTCTCTATCCTTTAACCTACTCACAACTTTGTGTCACAGTTCCGGTCTACCTAGAATCTCTCCAAGAATGGCCATTGCTACTGTTCAGTTTCTTTACATGGTATTGAAGAATTTCAAAAACATTGATTGCAAGTGCTCACAAATATACAACACACACACACACACACATACACACACACACATACACAACACACACACACTCACACACACAAATATATATACACACACCTATTCCCTCCACAAATACACCTGTAAGCAAATATATATGCACACAAGCAATCATACACCCACATACAAGCATACACATAGATAATACATAGTAA
>NC_142943.1:41600456-41615456 GCF_046866305.1 Octopus bimaculoides | reverse complement strand
GGAGAACATGTATAATATAAAATTAAGATAAGTACAGTTATAAGTTATTTGTTACTACGTACGTTTCACCATTGCATTTATTTGGAGCTCATCTTTGGATGTTCCATGTGCATTTCGATGCCTGCCGCAATGAATCATCAGAGAAACACATTATTGCATTATGTTAGAGATCTAATATCCGAAAACAGAGGGTGAGGTAAATTTATTTGTTTATTTATTTATGCATGCAATTTCTGTAATGACAAACACTTTGGCACCAGCACGTACGCTTTTCTATCTCTATCCACCACAACTACTCACCAAAAGTTTCTCTTCTCTTTTTCTTCAATTCTTCTCCACTTTTATATTTTAACTGGTCATACAGTTAGTTTCTTCTCTTAGTACGCCACAAGATAGGGCCCCTCTTCCAAAAAGATGGCTCCTTCACAGGAAGCCCAATGAGGATAAGTGAAATACTGAACGAACAATTCCAAAGTGTGTTCACTACTCATCTGGCACGCAAGAAAGTGAACAGACCAGCAGAATTCATTGCCACTTTACCTGTAACCAAAGAGGCGAAAATTGATTACATCAACATTAAAGATGGCCATAGATGGGGCTGACACAAACTCAGCCGCTGGCCCTGATGGAATCCCAGCAATCCTTCTCAAATCGTGCAAACAAACCCTTGCAAAACCACTGCAGCATCTTTATCAGAGCTTTCTAACAAGTGATAAGGTCTCGGACAAACTAAAGGAATGAATAATATGCCCGGTCCACAAAGGCGGAAGCAGAGCAGATGCTGAAAATTATAGGTGTATCTCTCTGGCCTCAGACATCAAAGTCATGGAACAATAGTCCGCAAGAAACTAATCGTGCTCCTTGAAGAAAATGCCCTGCTGACAGACACCCAGCATGGATTTCGACCAGGTAGAAGTTGCTTGACACAGATCTTATAGCACTATGACTGGGTGTTAAAACAGCAGCTAAACGAATCGAGTGTGGATGTAATATATCTCAACTTAGCAAAAGCCTTTGATAAAGTCGACCATGGTTTGATGCATTACAAATTGCGTGATCTCGGCGTAGTTGGCAAACTTGGAGAGTGGTTAAACAACTTTCTAAAAGATAGACGTCAGGCAGTGGGGGCCAATGGAGCCACCTAAAAGGAAATACAAATAGTAAGTGGTGTTCCATGGAGCACTGTCTTAGGGTCACTGCTGTTTATAGTGACCCTCTCAGACAGGACCTCAGTTGCTAAGATAGTCACCCTCACTAGCTATGTAGATGGCATAAAAGTCTCTCAAACAATACAAAATCCTGGGAATATTGCGCATCTACAATGGGACGCAATATACAGGTGGGCTAAGGACAATATGCAGTTTAATGCAGGATATTTCCAAGGCTTGCGCTACCAGCACACAAAACTGAATGACATGCAGACAGGAAGATGCTGGAAGGCCTTGTACCAAACTTTGGCATTGAATGTTACACAAACAGAAGAACGGGGCGCCACTGCATGGTGCCAAAGATCCCAGCATCACCATCAAAATACAGGACCAGATACTGCAACAGCCTGGGTTTCAAGGGACCACTGCTCTTCAGTATCCTTCCAAAATGCCTGAGAGATCTGCATGGTATGGATGGAGGTGTCTTCAAAACAAAACTGCATATTCTGCAAGAGTTCCCGATGAGTCTACCTCACGGCGGGAAACACAGATTAGAGCTGCAGCATTAAACTCCCTCATTGACCAAATGCCACATATCAGAGGAGGTTTCAAATAATGGCGTAGCACACTCAACGATGGTGCCCCAATATGACCGCAGCTTTAAAGCTGAAACAATTTAAGGAATTAAAGATTTATATATATATATACATATATATATATATATATATATATATATATATATATATATATATATATGTATATATATATATATATATATATATATAATATATATATATATATATATATATATATATATATATATATATATATATATATATATATGTATATATATATACACACACACACACACACACACACATCTGTATACACACACAAACAATTATGTACAAAGATGTACATGTATGCAGATGCGCAATTATATATATGTACGTATAAGCAAATATACATATACACACGTGTGTATTATGTTTACACACACATACACACACACACACAAACACACAAACGCACATATACATATAGAGACAGAGAGAATTAAAGAGAAATAGAAAAAGATAGATAGATAGATAGATAGATAGATAGATAGATAGATAGACAGATAGATAGATAGATAGATAGATAGATCTTTAAGAAATTCTTATCGAAACTCTGAAAACAACAAACTAAAATAAAGTAGAAGCAAAGTAAATGAGCCAAAGAAAAAAGGCAAAGAATTTCATGTGAAAATGTCGTAAAAGCAGATGAGTATCAGAGAAGATAGGAATTATAAAGTAACTCACACACAATATGGTTCTATAGGATGGAGTTTGATGTATGGTAGTGGTTTAAAATTTAAATAAATGCTTCTAGGTATACAATCAATAGCAGGCTGGTGGGGTGGAGAACAGGGAAGATGTCAGATGATGCCGAAAAATTGTAAATAATAATAATAATAATAATAATAATAATAATAATAATAATAATAATAGAGAAAGGAAGACATTTTTGTAAGGAAATCAATGGTTTGATGTTGCAAGGAATGAAAGATAGTGAAAAGTTTGGCAACCATATATATTTTATATTCCAGAATTTTCTGTCTTCTTCAGAAATTGTGAAAATAAATTATCTTAATCTCAGATTATCATCAATTTGAAATTCTATTAATAAAACTGATATATATTTGACATAAGCGACAGTATAATACGGAAGAGTGTGCATAATGTACTCTCTGTGTGTGTCAGAGAAAGCATAAATCAGAGTGTGTAATACGATAGAGTACAGTGTATATGACTATAAAGTACAGTGTGTAGAACAATAAAGTACCGTATGTAAAATGCAGAGTGTAGAATAATAAACGACAGATATTAGAATGAACAATATAGTCAGGATCTAATACAACCCACAACCAGATTGCAACTATAGCAGCACAATGTCTAGTCTATTTAGTCACAAATGCCTTTCAAAGGATTGAGAGGACTCGATATAGTGTTGCTGTAACGTTTATCTGAAGTTGTTATCACTAAAGGAATTATATGCGACGCACATACATTTAAAGTTACACATTAACTCGTATCACACATAGATAAGCACACAATATTTTCTCTTCTTCAAAAACAGAAGTTTTACATAACTATCCCAATGTATCTGGAGACTTAAAGAGAAACGCATCAGTATAATTTTAATAAGATAACATCGTTAAACTTTGAACGGCTTGCATTAACAGGTTGAAAAGATGTCGTGTTTGTCTACCTGAGAAGACGAAGTTTACAAAATATTGAGATCATCAACAGAAGACAAGAAATGATAATAAAGTGAAAACAGGTTAACAAATATCTCATATAGAACCACTTCCGACTACATGCAGGGGAACATACACCTTGTATGTAGCAGAAAGTGGATGTTACTGGCACACCTTTCCACGGAAACAACACTTATGTAACTATATATACTCGTCTAATTACTATGGACCCTCTACACAAACTCTCAGTCTGTTATGAGGAATAGCAGTCAAATCTCCTCCAGTTTTAAAAGGACAAGATATATATTGAATAATGTAAGGCTAGACGTAGCATACGTAAATAAGAAATGGTCACTATAAGAAAATACTTGGTAAAATCTAGTTCAATCAGATTTGATCTAAAGCTAACGAAATATCAAACCACAGACAGTATACTGAAATAAGTTATGAATGTAATCAGCAGTTAAACGTGAGATAATCTTAAATCAAGAAATGATGATATTATCAGTTACAATAATATTGCCATGCTCTTTCCCTGCCTACTAAAACGGAGCAACAACATGGCCACCCGCCATAATTTAATTAAAATGATGAGACTAAGACCTTTAAGCGTCAATGGATTTAAGATAGTCATGATTTCGAACAAATTATGAGAAACTAATAAGGAAATGTAGAGAAACATTAGTAAAAAGGTCGAACGCGGATAGTGATATCTTCAATTCAATAGAATGAAAATCAAGTCGTGTCAGTCAGCAAAGATACATACGCACACAGACATACTTCACACACGCACATCACACACACGTGTGTGTGTGTGTGTGTGTGTGTGTGTGTGTGTGTGTGTACACGTACACACACACACAGGGTGCAGTGGATAAACTTTTGTCTAAATTACGCAAAAGTGAAAATAACACTGACATGTCATTCTAACAGATATATTTACCAGAATTACATAAAATTTTCTTGAAATACTAAAGAGTAAATTTATTCAATAAACTCACCATTGGCTTCAACTACGTCCTCCAGACGACTTCGGAATCTCCTACAATTCTTCTGGATGGCTTCCTTGTTTAAGTTGGTGAATGCTGCCATAATCCTTGCCTTCAGTTCATCTTTGGTGTTTCAAGGAGTTTTGTTGGTCTCTCGCTCAGCTGTGCCCCACGCACGATAATCAAAGAGGTTGCAGTCTGGGAAGTTAGGTGACCACATGTTAAGGGTAATGTGGTCACAGAAATTGTCTGACAGCCATGACTGGGTTCTCCTGCTTGTGTGACACGGTGCAGAGTCCTGTAGCCAGACATAGGGTATTCCAGTAGCCCCCACCCCCACCCCTTGACCCAGGGCAGCACTACCTCATCCAGGCACTTGATGCAGGCCTCCATGTTGAGTCTGAGGCCGTGTGGAAAGCTGAATGGAAGCATAATGCCGCAATCACTAGTGGTCATTGCAAACACCATGAAGCTGACTGGATGTTTGTGTTTTTATCACTCTCGGTCCATGCACTGTCCTCAGATTGACACCCAAACATTTTGAAATGTTCGCATTGCAACTTCTGATGCGAATGCTAAACAGCAAAGCATGTCATATCCAAATTTCTGACAGAGTGAATTGCTTCATAGTGCCCAACTGACCCTGCTGTACTGTGTAGTTGACAAAATCAAAAACAAATCATGTGCATCAGTCGAGTACATGGAACCCAGTGCTCAATTGGTACTTATTTCATCGGCTTCGGATAGACGAAAGGCGAAGTCTACCTTGATGGAATTCGAACTCAAAATTTGAGAGTCGAAATACTACTAAGCGTTTTCTCCGGCGCGGTAATGACTCTGCTGCGCACAGCCTTAATACTAATAATCCTTTCTACTAAAGGCAGAAAGCCTGATATATGCAAGAAGGGGTAAATCGATTGCATTGACCTCAGTGCACAGCTGGTACTTATTTTATCAACTCCGAAGGATGAAAGGTAAAACTTCGGTAGAAATTGAGTTCAGAGCATAAGGACGCACGAAGTGCTGCTAAACATTTTGTCCGGCTACTCAACAAATTTGCCAGCTCGCCGCCTTACAATAACGATGATGATGATGATGATGATGATGATGACAACGGCGATGATGACGATGAGGATGATGATGATGATTAATATTTTAGGAAGAAAATGAAAAATTAAATTATCACTTTATTAATTACTTAATTATTACAAACAACCGCAGGCATAATCACAGGCATGCAAATACACACAACCACACACATTGCACGCTTAATTACCATTACAGATAACTTCGACCGCTTTGCATTACGTAGTGTCACCTGCGCCAGAAGACACACACACACACACACACACACACACACACTCACTCACACACACACACACACTGTCACACACACACAAATGCACATACATGCACACATACAACTATATGAAAATGTGGTACTCAGAGTAACAGTTGATGGTGATCAAAGAGATGATGTAATAATGAATTGCCTTTGATGTATGTTAACCATTAATTAATATTATGTTAATTAGAGTAGATTTTGACGGTGTGATTTCTTACAGATTTGAACCATGTACCGCAAAGTGACGTTTTTATTTCCTACGATTTTACAGAACCGTCAGAGTAAAGACTAGTTTCAAATTTTGTCAGAGGTCCAGCAAGTTCGGTGAGTGGGGGTCAAGCTTACATCGACCCCAGTGCTCAACTGTTACTTCAATTTATCGACCTTGAAAAGATGAAAGGCAAAGTCGACCACGGTGGAATCTGAACTCAAAACGTGAAGACGGACGAAATGCCGCTAAGCATTTTATCCGGCATGCTAATGATTTTGCTATCTCACCGCCTTCAAAATAATAATAATCATAATTCTTTCTACTAAAGGCACAAGGCCTGAAATTCAGGGGAGAGAATAAGTTGATTACATCGACTCCAACACATAACTGGTACTAAGTTTATGGATCCGGAAATGATGAAAGGCAAAGCCGACTTCAGCGGAATTTGAACTCAGAACGTAAAAACGGACGAAATACCGCTAAGCATTTAGCCCGGCATGCTAACGATTCTGCTAGCCCGCCGTTTTCATAATAATAATAGTCCTTCCTACTATAGGCACAAGGCCTGAAATTTGGGGGTAGGTGTAAGTCGATTACATCGACCCCAGTTGCTCAACTGTTACTTCAATTTATCGACCACGAAAGGATAAAAGACAAAGTCGACCTCAGCGGAATTTGAACTCAGAATGTAAAGACAAAGTGCTACTAAGTATTTTGCCCGGCATGCTATTCTACACCACACCTCACTTAAAAAAGAAAAAAAGCACTCCGTCGGTTACGACGATGAGTGTTCCATTCTCCATAGACACACATACTCTTCACATATGACAAGGCTGGACATTTTGAAATACAAGCCCCACTCATTTTTGCCAGCCGAATGGACTGGAGTAGCGTGAAATAAAGTGTTTTGCACAAGGCCACATCACGCCGCCAGAAATAGAACTCACAACCTTATGATCGTGTGCCAAATACCCTTAACACTAAGCCACGTACCTTCACGTTTCATTACACCACACTACATGACACCCCACCCAACCACTCCTCACTGCACTACATTACACTGCATTACACCCCACTACATCATGCTAGATCACATTATACCCCATGAGTTGAACGAGAGTGATCACATACTGCAGTAGAGTACCCTTGATCACTGGATGACATATTCCAACCAATAAAATCACTTGCTATACTTTTGTCCTCGTGTGAGCATAATGCTTCTACATTTCATGATATCCGGAGCCGTTGTGTATCTTTCTATTTAACTGCTGTTCCTAAGGTCTTACCCCATTACAAACCGAATGTAATCCTGTATAGAGTTGATGCTTTGGCATTCTTCCATCTTCCATACGAACTATATGGTCTGTAACGACAGTTTGCTATATCACAACAGAGTCTCTATGCATACATTTGCTAACTCCTAGACTTCAATATCATTTATGAAGTCTCTCCAAGATATACATAGAAAATTAGTCGAAGTGACTTTTTGCTGAAAATGCTCCAACTGTTTATGATGTTTTCAAGTGTACAATATCCATGTTGTGTAGCCTTAAAAAATGCGTTTGGAAAATAAACATTTCCGTGTAATTTTTTTTGTTTTTCCTTTTTGTATATGGTTGAGGCCATAATCAATATTGTAAGTTTCCAAAAGTTGTCCATGACTTGTGGAATTACATCATCAAGATATGTATCACTGTTTAACATGCTGTCAGAATATTTAAAGAAAGATGGGGCTTTTTAATGTTTTACTATATACCATTATATTAGGTTTTCAGGGGCAGGTTTGATAAAGAATAACAGGTTTATTAGGGTTTATTGCGAGGACAACATGGCGCATGCCAATACATAATAGTTTTGAGGCCTTATTTTCATTGTGTGTGGTAGAAGGACAGTCACTAACGAAACGAGAGGTTTCTTATCAGAATGACTAAAACAAACATATTCAAAGCTGAAGAACTTATCAAATGTGTTGTGCTGTATATAAATACCCTCTGAGCAGACTTTAAAAGTGACTGAAAAAAAGTTATTGTGGAATCATGGGAAATAATTAGAAACAGTTATATCATATCACCTTGTACGCCATCACTGATTGAAAAACATGTCCGAGCATTCTCCAACAATTACAACTCTTTCTCTGATATCATCATGAAAGAACATCGTAATATTTGTAAATATATTAGGACAGACAACTTTTTCATAATACATCATGATTCGCGGACCGAAAGGCTTTAATGAGGTTGATAAAGCAATAACAGAGCCCAAGTCTCTGCTTAATGCATTTCTCTTGTAGTTCAGCAGCGGGAAAAAAATACTATGCCGTCAGTTCCTAGTCCGGTGAAAAAACCTGACTGAGACTCAGGAAGGATGGATAATCCACTATATAGATTTTATTTTTATCTTTAATAAGGGTTTTGCTATATTTAGCCCAAATAGGAGCACAGCAAATTCAGCCTGGCTTCTAAACCTAGTTTATAGAGGAGTGAAATGTCTACGTGTATCAATTATCATTCAATTGTTTCAGTCATTTGACTGCCGTTATGCTGGGGTGCCGCCTTAAAGGGTTTAAGTCAGACAACTCCAGGACTTGTTTTTTAAGCCTAGGACTTATTCTATCCGTCCATTTTGTTGACTCACTAAGTTACAAGGATGTAAACGCACCAGCCCCAGTTGCCAAGTGGTGGTGGGGACACACACACACACAAAGACACACACACACATATATATATATATATAGGACAGGCTTCTTTCTGTTTCCGTGTACCAAATCCACTCACGAGGCTTTAATCGGCCCGAGGCTACAGTAGAAGACACTTACACAAGGTGTCAAACAGTGGGACTGAACCTCGAACTATGCGGTTGGGAAGCAATCTGCTTACTACACAGGTATGCCTATTTTCGCCATTTGTCTATTTGTACAACACCTTCTGCAACACATTTCTCCAATCTTAAGGAACTGTACCATTTTCTCACAGATTATATAACTGCGCAGAAGATTGTTCCTAATTTGAGCGCTTCTGCCGAAATAACATCAGCGCCAAGAGCGTTCCCTTTTCATGCTTCTACAAAGTAACTCTTACTTTATTGAAATTCTGTGGATCATTAACAAACTGCCTTCTTGGGATTTATTCAATGAGTTCTAAGAACAACCAATCGATGACAGAGCAGTAATTTAGCAATTCTCTAAAATATTTTTGTCACCGTTGACAGATCATACCAGTATCTTTAAGGGTTTTGATATTTTTAGCCTTAACGTGGGTACAGAAAATAGAATTTGGCCTCTAAACTTGGTTTATAAAGGAGTGAATTCTAAAATAACCTTTTTATTCAAAATAGTCATCGAAAAGTAATATAGACGTCCAATTATTATTATTTAAACGTCTAATTACAGGTAAATTATACTTAGCTTTGCCTTTGAAGCCCTTCAATTTTGCTAGATATACTCAAATAAGTGCTTTAATTTCATATCCCCGACAGCATGTCCTGTCACATGAAACGTCAAACAGTTGTGGATGTGGGGGGGGGGGGGGGTGCTTCAGCGTTATTTACTGGTTTTTCTGCACCAACGATGTGCTTCTTGAAATACTCAATTTCATTAACATTGTACACTTGTTCTGGTGAGAAAACACATTCAGAAGAAACTTTGTTCAGTTCTTTGTGATAATTACAAGCAGCTTTTGTATCATCACTTACAGCTTTACCGTTAATTTTAATGTTGTGCAAATTAAGATACCTCTCAAAACCTTCAAAACTACTCTTTACAAATACAAACAGAAATAGGTTTTGCATCAGAAGTTGCTCCTTCATCTTTGCTGCAAATCGCCATACAAACTTTTAACTTTCGCTTGAATGAAGATTGCGTTTATCAGAGCAGGACGTCTGGTCTAATCGTCGATTCTCACACTCAGAAGCCGTTCCATATTAAGTATCGTATCAAAGTTATGAAGCAAAATGTACAATTTCCAGGCATTTAACGGTCTTGCTGGCTTGAACATTTGACTTAATTTTCTCTTGATTATTATAGATTGTTCCTAATGTAGACTTTTCAAGTTCTGATCTTTTCTTCTTTTTTTTTTTTTTGCAATACCGCTGAATAGTTGACTCGCATCAAAACGTTGGAAAATATCAACTTTAACTGCTTATATAAACTTATTTTACGACTATTTTGCACTTCTACATTCGCTCCCACTCTTTCCAATCATGTATTTGTAGTTAAATTTAAGAGCGGTTGCGATAGACAAGAACATCAAAACAACTAATAAAATCTTAGAAAGACAGCGAGGTTGAATCTGAGGAAAAACTGTGATGTTCTGCGTCAGCCAAAAATTGTGTTTTTTTTTTTTAACTTTAGATGTAAGAATGGAAAAGAAAACTGAAATGGGTGGATAATTTGCGTGGAAAGTTGGGAAATATTCAATGTGGAAAGATAAACTGTATGATTATATTTCGTAGAAAGATCCAGGTCAGTTAAATTGGTGCAAACTAAATCAGGGCTGGAGAGGTGTGGACGTGTACGTATTAGCAAGAATGTTGAGAACAATGAAAACATAAGGTCGGTTGAATTGGTGCACATACAAACACGGCGAGGAGGAAAAGAAAACGAAGTCAGGCAGAAGTTGATCCTACTGAGAGTCTACAATGATCTTTATATAAGAATATATATAAATGAGGCCACTAGGTAGACTGCTAATGTGCTAGAAGATCACATGTCATGTGTCTACTAAGACCGAATAATTCTCAAAGGGAATTCAGCGAAGCAACAAAAGTGTAAAGTGGGCAAGACCAGTGAAAATTACACAAAAAATGCAATTATCTGCAAACATATGTTCCGAAATTAACATTTTCTTACCGAAAATATCCGTTTCACATCAGTACAGATCGTTGAATAGATACAATTTAGAGAATCGCATACTAAGTTGTACGCCACAAGGAAAGCACGTGTATACGGATCTCATAAATTATACTTTCTACGGTAAAATTCAAAAGTCCTCGTTTTTGCGCGCTAAATCCGAGATAGATAGATAGATAGATAGATAGATAGATAGATAGATAGATAGATAGATAGACAACGGAAATAAAGAACTATCATCTTCATTTCAAATTGTGGTACATGGCCAGCAATTTCGGAGGAAGAGATAATACGATTACATTGATTCCAGTACTCAACTGGTACATATCTTATCGACACCGAAAGGATGAAAGACAAAGTCGACATCGGTGAAATTTGAATTATCTTATTATTGCTACCTCACACCGCACGTACAGAGCATATACTTAGGCATGCAGATCATCCAGCCTCATATATGTTTTTTTTTTACTTTTATATATATATATATATATATATATATATACATATATATATACATATATATATTTGTAGTTTGGAATCAGTAGTTCTTTGACTGCTATTTCTATATTTTCAGTATGTTGGTGAAGCATCCCATGCTAGGCCCTATATATTTATGATTATAAATGGTTTTACCGATAAAGGTTTTTTTCATACTGAACTACTTGGCAAAATTGTTAATTATTAATTTTTATTACTAATTGGCAATTCACTTCCCTATATCTGTATATATATATATATATATATATATATATATATATATATATAAACTCTGACTTTTTTCTCCTTTTCTTCTCTTTTTCTCTGCCCCTTGAAGAAGGATTGAATCCGAAACGTTGGATATTCAACTCGTCACGGCAAGTTCACTGTACGCTTTTCACTTTTTTCTATATTTTTTGAATTCGTGCCGACGCAGAGCTATCACAGTATTGACTGATTATTATATATAGACACATGTGTGTATATGTATATGTGTATGTAGAGAGAATTCATAAAAAACAACAGACGAAGACAGGTGGTGTAGAAAACAAAGAGATGTATTAGTATAACGCACGGGAATTGAAAAAGTCTTTAACGTTTCGAGCCTACGCTCTTCCACAGAAAGGAACACGGAAAGAAGCAAGGAGAGAGTGTATATATCTATGTGTGTGTGTGTGTGTGTATGTGTGTGTACACACACGCACACAGACATACGAGGGGTGCTGAAAAATTCCTGGCCTTGGGAAAAAGAAAAAAGATCACTTAATTATGATTTTCAATATATTCCCATCTCAGATTCACACACTTACTGCAGCAGTCTTCCAGTTTCTCTCAGCCCCACGGAAGACCTCGGAGGAGCTTTTCAGCAGCCCCTCTTATATGTATACATGTATGCAAGTATGTATGTATCTATCTACTTATATATATATATATATATATATATATATATATATATATATGTACACACGCACACACATATATACGTTTATATACATACATATATATAAATATATATGGGAGAATTTACGAAAAGAAACAACAACAGACGAGGACAGGTGGTGTAAACAACAAAAGGATGTATTAGTTTAACGCTCGGATGTATGTATGTAAATATATATATACATACATACATGCAATCATATTTATTAGATAGATAGATAGATAGATAGATAGATAGATAGATAGATAGATACGAACGTGCATACCTACATACATATATGAAGACACATAAAAAAGCCATAATATGCGTGTAATGACACCAAAAACAGTCTACAAAACATAAATGCTTTAAAATCACACATCCTCTTTACTTTCTATAACCCCCCGCCCTTTTTCCCCCCTTAACATATATATCTTATCTGTTCCGCATTTCTTTGGCTGCTTTTTACCAAAATCTATATAGAAATTCTTCATTTCAGACAAAATTTCTCTTATGGCTTCGATGTTTTCAACAAACACTTAAACATTTAATAAATAATAATAATAATAATAACAATAATAATAATAATAATAATAATAATAATAATAATAAGAAGAAGAAGAAGAAGAAGAAGAAGAAGAAGAAGAAGAAGAAGAAGAAGAAGAAGAAGAAGAAGAAGAAGAAGAGCAACAACAACAACAACAATAATAATAGTAATAATAATAATAATAATGATAATAATAATAATGACATAATTTATAGTTGGGAGTAAAGTATGCGATGTAATTTGTTGAAGAGTCGATGGAGGACTAAATATATACCTGAATTGCATATGAATGGTATATTTTGGGTTTGGAAATAAAGTTCGGTTATGTCATTTATGGAATATAAATGGAACTGGTTTGGAGAGGTGTCTTCTCTCTAATCTGCATCTTCTGCTTTTTTTTTCTTTCTGTCTGTCATCATCATCGTCATCGTCGTCATTATCACCATCATCATCACCATCTTCATACTTTCCTCTAACTCCTCCGGCTCCAACCCCCGACTCCGCCCTCGATTCCACCTCCTCTGACGCCACCTCCTCCGACACTACCTCCTATTCCGCCTCCTCATCCTAATCATCATCATCATCATTATCACCAACACCACCACCACCACCACCACCACCAATAACATCAAGAACAACAACAAAACTACCCGCTTCCTCCTCCTCCTCCCCTCCTCCTTCTCTTCTTGTCCTCGTCCTTTCAGGAACTGATGAAATAAAGTACCAAACTGCTGGTCTTGTACCACCACTTGAAACAGTTATTGTTGTTGTTGTTACTGGTGGTTGGGGTGAACCCAGTACCTTCGCTGGGATATATCAAAGTGTCAGCCGTTCACAACCAGTGGGGCCTAAGGTAACCCTCTTCACCCAGAAGTTAAGAACTTTGCGGACGATTTGTGCTGTCCCAAGCAACGCTATTATCTGTAGATGCTCTATCGTACATTACACCTTTATCTTTTCACTCCAGATTGTGAGCTCTCAAAGCTCCAGTTTTAGTAGTACGATCCTCACCTTCAATTACAACAGTCCTTTTGTTTACCACTTAAACATCATCACGTCTAACCTGCTTCTCTTTTCTTTGCAATACTCTGTCCCCAAATACGGGTTCGACACTCGCCTTCAATTACCGCAGTCGTTTCATTTCCTACTTAAATATTATCATTTTTGGCCAGCTTCCCTTCTCTTTGCAATACGCTGTCCTCACCAGGGCATGCAATAAGTATGATTAAACACGGTATATTTTCCTTCTTTATTCACAGCCACTATATACAGCTTTCGATGTTCAATTTCATGATCACATTGAATCATTACATCATCCTATATCCTTACCATGTCATTCTCGGTTACTCTTTCTGAGATTTGCCCTTACCACATCTTTGCCCTCTCTGATCTATATCTGTCAAACATGTAACGAATCGAGATTTGTGAATAATTTCACTGGAAAAAGGATATATGTATTTGCATCTGGACATTTTTCACATCGGAGGTCGGCGATTGTCGTACGCCGAGGAAGGGTAAATACCCAGAAACTCGAGTCCGTACGTATCGCAGATCAAGATGGGAAGGATGACTTCCCTTTGTAAATACAGACAGGGCACAGATGTGTGTCGATAGCCAGCTGGAGGAGATGTTCTCCTGGGGCTAAAAGCAACAGTAACATCCACCCTTACGGGTCAGCCACATTTAAGTGGCAAATATACTTCACCATGTGATGAATCATTCTTGCAATATTATCGTGCCTTCTTCTGTATTCTTATCAGGCCATCTTTCATTCGCGATATGCTATAGTCTCACATTTGTTACCTTACACATGTCATTTTCTGCTGCATTCTCAATCCTGCATTTCAGGTCATTTATCCTAAGTGATTCTTCCTGCGCAGCACAGGTAACCGTTTCTGTTTCTGGCTTTCAGTCGCTTTCTTTAAACAGTGCCACCATTCACTGGCATCTGTATGTTTGATCACCTCTCTCGTAAATCCCTTTTCTTTCGTCTTCCTTATTATTTTTTCGTTTCTTTCTACTCTTTTGTGTCCACACAAACATCTCTCCTGACTTTACCCGATATGCTCACCTAAACCAGCGTATCAGGTGGTATATTAAGGGTACTATAGATATCCCCTTGTTGTTGTTGTTGCTGTTGTTGTTGTTGTTAAGGCAGAATCGTTAGTACGCCGGGCAAAATGCTTAGCGGCATTTCGTCCGTCTTTACGTTCTGAACTCGAATTTCGCCGAGGTCGACTTTGCTTTTCATTCTTTCAAGGTCGATGAAATAAGTACCA
>NC_142943.1:41565456-41595456 GCF_046866305.1 Octopus bimaculoides | reverse complement strand
AGGTCATAGAAGTTAGTGGTAACGAAGTGTGGAGAGATAAACGATGAATTCATCTTAAAAACATGTTAAAGTTTTTGCATGTATGAGTGAAATGCAGTAAAAAGTATAATGTTAACAAAATATCTTTTTCAAACTTCTTAAAATCACAGGATATAATAATCTATGCAATAATCCCGAATAGATTTTCCTCGTTTGCCAGTGTTCAGTCAAACCGTCCAACCCATGCCAGCATGGAAAGCAGACGTTAAACAATGATGGTGATGATGATGTATAATGATATATATAATTATGATAGATTGTGACCCATTCAAAGTTTAAAGAAACTTCGTCACCCACTCACTCTCTCTCTCTTTCTCTCTCTCCTCAAAAAAATGAGAAACATTTCAGCGCTAAAAATTGATTGTCCCTTTGCAATTTTTGACACCGGAATGTGTTTCATTTTCGTGTGTGTGTGTGAGAAAGAGAGAGAGAGAGGGAGGGAGAGAGAGAGGGAGAGAGGGAGAGAGAGAGAGAGAGAGGGAGGGAGAGAGAGAGGGAGAGAGGGAGAGAGAGAGAGAGAGAGAGAGAGAGAAAGAAAGGGAGAATGAGTGAGTGAGAGAAAGAGAGAGTGAATGAGTGGGTGACGAAGTTTATTTAAACTTTGAATGGGTAACAATCTATCATAACTATATATATCATTATACATACATACAAAAACACTCTGTTGTTGATGTTGAAATTCCAATGAAGGAGCCTTGGATCTGGGTTAGAAACCGACTCTTTCTCTGTTGGCAAGACATCTTGAAATAAAACTGAATAATTACATACATACAAACATACTTCTGTAAAAATGCTCTCACCCACACCCACACAGAAACACACACCCTCACCATCCACGGTCAATCACCTTTTCCATTCAATTTTAAATATCATCCACCTCCCTGCTGTCTAGTTAGCTTAAAATGCTCATTTGATTATTGGCCTAATAACATTCTTTACGCGATTTAAAACAATTTATAAACCATTGTAATGTTCCAAATAGTCACTTCTCTCTGACAATCGATTACGTGAAACTCGAAGGAACAGTTTTGTGAAGTTCTTCACTTTCAGTGAATCACTATGTATATATGTATATATTGTATGTATATATTGTATGTATATATTGTATGTATATATTGTATGTATGTATGTATGTATGCATACATGTGCGTGCATGTAAATATGTGCATAATCTATCTATCTATATTCTTTTATTCTTTCATTCTTTTACTTGTGTCAGTCATTTGACTGCGGCCACGCTACAGCATCGCCTTAAAGGGTTTACTAGTCGAAGAAATCGCCCCCTCCCCCAGGAACTATTCATCGTCAGCTTAGTACTTACTCTACTGGTGTCTTTTGCCGAACCGCAAAATTACGAGGACATAAACACACCAACATTGGTTGTCCAGTGCTGGGGGGGGGGGGGCAACATAAACAGAAAGAAGCAGGCATATATATATATATATATATATATATATATATATATAAACATATGCATATATCCATACATATATGCACATACCTACACACACACACACACACACACACACACACACACACACACACACACACACACACACACATATATATATATATATATATATATATATATATATACGGGTACAGGGCATCAAAAAAACGTTAGACACAATAAGAAACAAAAACATAGAAAACGAACTTTTTTTCGAACAACGAAAAACACAGAGGAACGAGATATGCAACATAAAGAGTATACCCCTTTGTCAGTTGTTCCTGTTTCATCTACTCCGCGTGGGCTTCTTTCAGTTTCCGTCTACTAAATCCTCTCACAAGGCTTTAGTTGGTACGAAGCTATAGTAGAAGTAGAAAACACTTGTCCAAGGTGCCACACACTAGGACTAAACCCGGAACCATGTGGTTGGGAAGCAAGCTTCTTACCACACAGCCACTTTATTCGTGATTTAAACAGATTACCATCAGTTTCATATTGAAAAAAAAAATCTCTCAACTAATATTCAAGTCAGCCACATATAACGTTGATGTTCGTCTCCATCTTGAATCAAAACACATATGACAGACTTGAATAGTTATTGATATATATACATACACACACACATAGATAGATAGATAGATAGATAGATATACACATATATATATTTATATTGTTTCCTTAAGAAAAAGTAAATACATTCATTGAATTATTGTAAAACCAGTGTTCATTAAAATACATTGCATTTTCGAAAGTTAATTCAATCTACAGACAGAATTAATTTAATCTTTATGAATACCTTTCTTTCAGATTGGGTCTAGATACTATTAATAACGCGAAACATACAATTGCAAATATCAAAAACCATTTCATTTTGTAGCTTACTTACCAACCACATGGTTCTGGATTCAGTCCCACTGCGTGGCACCTTGAGCAAGTGTCTTCTACTATAGCCTCAGGCCGACCAAAACCTTGTGAGTGAATTTGGAAGACGGAAATTGAAAGAAGCGCGACGTATGTGTGTGTGTGTGTGTGTGTGTGTGTGTGTGTGTGTGTATGTGTGAGTGTGTGTGTGTGTGTGAGTGTGTGTGTGTGTGTGTGTGAGTACGTTTGTGTGTCTGTATTTGTCCCCACCACCATCGCTTGACAACCGATGTTGGTGTGCTTACGTCCCCCGTAAATTAGCGGTTCAACAAAAGAGACCGATAGAATAAGTACTAGGCTTGCAAAGAGTAAGACCTGGGGTCGATTTGCTCGACTAAAGGGGGTGCTCCAGCAGGGCCGCTGTCAAATGACTGAAACAAATAAATGAATAAAAGAATAAAAAAAGAATTCTTGTTCAATGGCTGCCCTCAGTTCATAGACTGTTGCCAGTTTTGTACCGTAAATCTTCGGTTTTTAAGCAGCCCTATGAAAAATAGTCTAATGTGAGAGAAGGTCCGATGAATGCAGAAGATATTCTCCTGAAATTCTTCGTCCAATCGACCGGTTTTGCTAAATTTCATTTAAGTTGGCACTAACATTACTATGCTGGGAGTAGAACTCCACATCAGCCGGTCGTACAAGCATGAAGTAAATGGAACTAATTGCATTACCATCGGGAAAACAAAAGAAAAGAAAAGGATATGGTCCAATCCCTTTTTATGATCAGCTGCACCATACTTTTTAACTCCTGTTAAATTAACATGGTGTTCCTCCATAATACGCGAATTCTCAAGTCTTCAGGATAGGCAACTGTGGCAGTAAATTGAACCATTTAATATAAATATGGCCGTAAGTCGACGAACTGGACGAATTGTTATTATGCTGGGTAAAATGCTTGTCGACAATTCGTCTGTCTTTACGTTCTGAGTTCAAATTCTGCAGAGGTCGACTTTGCCCTTCATTCCTTTGGAGTCAAGAAAATACGTACCAGCTGAACACTGAGGACCCCCTTCATCGAACGTCTTGGCCTGCGCCAAAATCTGTAACCGAAATAAATGTAGCCTTATCTCTCCAGCCACTTTTTGTCAGAATCTATTCGTCTTCTACTCATCTTGCCAAGCACCACTCGCAAAACTTCATTCTTTCGCTCGGGATCATCTTCACTGAGAGCATGGACTATTCTTGAAATGTAATTTTTTTCCAATAACAGCACTTCAAAATCGGATGAAATCTTGGCTTTGGGGTTTCCCCCACCTCTCTCACTCTCACACACACGTTTATTTGTGTACGTTTGTGTTAGTTTTAAATACGCGTTTTTAGATCCATGGGACCGCCGAATATTGAATAAAGGATTCAATCCATGTGTAAATTAAAATATCTATCATAAATTTATTAACAGTGACTTCGAAGTTGAATTGGTTGTGTCTTCAAACTGAATCCAAGTCACGCTCTCTCCATCCTGCTAACACACACACACACACACACACACACACACACATCATTCTATCCTTTCTTCTCCCATTATCGCTCCACCCATTACCATATTTTTTCCTTTCAATTTATCACGTCTGTCTGTCTTCATACATGCACACTATCTATCTGTCTATTTATCTATCGGTCTATCTATCGGTCTATCTATCTGTCTATCTATTTGTCTATCTATCTATCTATATGTCTATCTATCTATCTATCTATCTATCGGTCTATATGTCTGTCTATCTATCTATCTATCTGTCTGTCTGTATATCTATCTATCTATCTATGGCGAAAGAATGTGTATGGTGGACGCGTCTGAAAGGTCTAGAGACAAAGACTTTCCTCTCTGGGCAATCTCTCATCAACTTCTTCAAGTATCACCTGAAGAGGAAGGTGAGAGTAGAAAGGGAAGTCTTGTCTAGTGAATGCTTCAAAAAAAGATGGGTGAATGTAGCAAGGATGGCACGTGTGAACGACGGAGCCATCTTGAGCATAACCCTAAGAACAAGAAAAAAAATAAAACAAAAAGGCAAAAGAGAGACACTTACTGTTATAGTTTCTTCAATGAGAATATTGACCAAGGTTACCGTGGTCTTTTCCGTAGGCTTTTCCTTCCACGGCTAAACCTAAACTGTCCTCCCCTCTTTTACACGAGAACATTACTGTGATACACGATCCCTATTGATCGGCCTTTCCTTTTTTTTTTTTTTTCGATCCCTTTTGATCGAACTCCCCCTTTTTCCCTTCCTACGATCCCTTTTGATCGACACCACCACTTTTTTTTTTTTTTCCCCTCCCAAAAAGAAAAGCTCTACATTGTATTTGTCCCATCTTCGTTGAGCCCTGTGTGGCTAATAAAATAAATGTATCTATCTATCTATCTATCTATCTATCTATCTATCTATCTATCTATCTATCGGTCTATCTATCTATCGGTCTATCTATCTGTCTATCGGTCTATCTATCTATCTATCTATCTATCTTTCTCTTTCTGCCTGATTTTCTTTCTAGCTATGTTTATCTATCCGTCTGTCTGTCTGTCTGACTTTCTACCCATCTATCTATCTATCTATTTATCTATCTGTCAATATATATATATATATATATGTCTTATCTTCGAAACGTCTAGATAGAATGGAGACAGCTGATGAAGGAATATTCCAAGTGGCTTTCCGTCTTCCTATGTGTTCGTTCCGTTGTCTGTAGTTTATTGTTCTAACGTCCTGTACCCTGATATGCATGTATATACACATGTAGATGTAAGTATGTACATATATGTGTGTATACATGTATATATATTCTTTGTATTATATATATATATATATATATATGTCAGTCTGTCTGTCTATTAGGCTCTCTGTCAGACTGTCTGTCTGCCTGTATCTCTCTCTCTCTCTTTCTCTCTATCACACACCCTCTCAATCTACCCACCTCTTACGTCACTCCCTCTCACTACCTTTCATTGCCCCCCCCCCCCCTATTTCTACGTCACCATCCTTCTTCTTAACACTTGACGTCCCAATACCACTTCCGTTTTTCCTCCCTCCTCCTTTCACTTCTGTCTTTATGACTGATTTCTTGTGTAGTCGCAATGTACTCCTACCTCGTCTACGCCACCACCACTACCTTACTCCATCACCACCACCTCTCCCGACATGTTTCCTCACCACCACCACCACCACACACTATTACCACCGCCTCCACCACTTTCACCGTACATCTTACTCGTTATATCTCTTTACTTCCCAAGTCCGTCGCCTTTCTCCTGCTCCTCCTCCTCCTCCCACCGCCGCCAACTCTGTTACACAACACTCTACGTCCTGAACTACCACGTTTCACTTCGTGATAACCACCACCACCACCACCTCTACATCACTGCCTCCACCGCCACCACAACAACCACAAAAACAATCACTACGAGAATGACGAATTGAAATCACCATCCCTTCCATCTACACCACCACCACCACCATCACTACCGCACTACTCTGTTACCACCCTCACCAGCTTCACCACCATCACCACCACAACAATTATCCTGTCATGCACGCGTGTGCAGTTTTATATATGATCGCATGTGTTCAGACATACATATACACACACACACACATAATGTATATATGTGTGTATATATATATATATATGTGTGTGTGTGTGTGTGTGTGTGTGTGTGTGTGTGTCTGTGTGTGTATATATATATATATATATATATATATATATATACACACACAGAGACACACACACACACACACACATATATATATATATATATATATATATATATATATATATATACACACACAGAGACACACACACACACACACACATATATATATATATATATATATATATATATATATATATATATATACACACACATATATACACACACTTTTACAGACACATACTCAAACACACAGACACACACCAAAGACAGACAGATGCAGACACCAACAGCCTTTCTTTCTCTCCCTCTTTCTGTCCATCTCTCTATCTCTCTTTCTTTCTCTCGTCCACTTTCTCTCTTCCTCTCTCTCACACACAAAGCAAACACACACAGAAGCTCACTGAAAAACATGCACACAAACACACACACTCACACACACAGACGCACAGAAACGTTGCTATGCGAGGAGCGAGACAGGTGTATATATGGCAGTACAGTTAATCACAAATTAAAAGCAACACACACACACACATACACACACATTTATACACACACACACACACACACAAACGTAGACATTCACGCATGCAACCCTGTATGTGCGTGTGTATGCTTATTTTCCTTTCCATGTGTCTGAGTATCACTATATTATTAAATAGCTAAATGGTTGAAGAAATATACAAACACGTATCTATCTATCTATCTATCTATCTATCTATCTATCTATCTATCTATCAGTCTGTCTGTCTGTCTGCTTATCGTCTATCTATCTATCTATCGATCGATTGGTCTATCTATCTATTGAATCTGCATGTTTGTTTACCTTTACTTACATATGTACGCACGCACACACACACACACACACATACATATTGTATTTTCTGTAGTTTTATGTTCGAATGTGTACATGTATATTTGTATGTACCTCTGTACATGTGTATGTATGTATCATGCATGCATGTATGTGTGTGTGTGTAAGTGTGCGTGTGTACCCGTAAACATCTGAGACTATGTATATGCGCTTACGCGTGTTTAATCTATACTCTTCACCTGCGAGTGCCCCCTGGCATTTCAATATGTACCATGCTTTCGCTTATTGCTTTAGTTGCCTGTGTGTCGCAGCAGGCAAACATCGACCATCTGCTCGACCTTTTCACTCTTGACCAAGCAGAATATCGATATGATCGCCCGAGGGAAAACGACTAGTGCCAGTAGACAGCTGGTACTAACTGATAGTTAAATAGCCTGCAGGAAAGCGGAAGGCACAGCCATGACTATATGGCTAAAGAGGTTCGCCTTGCAACCATATGGCTTCGCATTCAAATCCCACAGCATCGAAATCTTGGACAAGTGTTTTCTATTCTGACGACACACTGAACAAGGCCGTATGAGATATTATTGGTAGTCGGAAACTGAAATTCCGTGGCTTCTGTGTAGTTGAGTTGGGCTGGTTACTTCGCTACGATATGGTTCTGGGTTCAGTCCCACTGTGTGATACCTTGGGCAAGGGTCTTCTTATATAGCCTCGAGCCGACTAATGACTTGTGAAGGGATTTGGTTGACGGAATCTGAAAGAAGCCCGTCGTATATGTATATATGCATATATTTATGTGTGTGTGTCTTTGTGTACACACACACACACACACACTCACACACACATACACAGAGCCTTTCTTCTATAGGCACAAGGAGTAGGGGGAGAGTCGATTACATCGAGCCCCGTACGTAACTGGCAGTTATTTCATCGATCTCGAAAGGATAAAAGACAATGTTGACCACGGCAGGATTTGAACTCACGATGTAAGAACGGAAGAAATGCCGATAAAATTTTGTCCGGCGTGTTTGTTTGTATGTATGTATGTAGGTAGGTAGATAGGTAGGTAGGTAGGAAGGTGTTTCTGTGTGTGTCTTTGTGTCTGTGTTTGTCTCCCACCACTGCTTGACATCCGCTGTTGGTGTGTTTACGTCCTGTGACATAGTGGTTCGGCAAAACAGTCCGATAAAATATGTACCAAGCTTAAAAACAAATTAGGACTGGGGTCGATTCGTTCGACTGAAACACGTCAAGGTCGTGCCATGGTATGGTCACAATCTGATGACTTAAACCAGTAACAGGTCACAGGTAAAAGTTCAAATTTACATACGTACGTATATATATATATATATATATATATATATATATATATATATAGAGAGAGAGAGAGAGAGAGAGAGAGAGATTATTTTGTTTGTTTCAGTCATTTGACAGCGGCCATGTTGGAGCATTACCCTGGGAAGTTTCAGTCGAACAAATCGATCCCAAGACTTATTTCTGAAGCCTACTACTTACTCTATCAGTTATGTTTGTCGATCCGCTATGTTTACGGTGACGTAAACACATCGACACCGGATGTCAAGCAGTGACGATGGGGTGAGGACAAACACACACACACACACACACACATACACACACACCACACACACATCACGTGTCGCTTGATTTTTATTGCGAGTTTACTAGTGTTGGTTGTTGGCTAACGCCAGTATAAGTTAGCGGCTTCGTAAAAAAAGAGTGCAGAGTGACTAAGTAAGTACCAGCGTAAAAATATACAGGGTACGATTCCGATATGTTTAACTGAACCATTCATAACGGACGGTGTCCCGGAATGGGCGCAAAAGAGACGGAAAAGGTTTTTTAAAAATGTGTGTATGCACATGCACATACCTACCGGATCCATTTTAAAACGGGGGCGCCAGTATTTTCTTAACGAAACACTTTGAAACTTGGGACACTGGTAGAATGTGTCATATAAAACATCTTTAGGTCTTTCCGTACCAAAAACACTACATAAAACATAAATGAAAACTGGCGCCCCCGTTTTAAAATAGATCCTACCTACCTACCTACCTACATACATACATACATACACACATACATATATACACAAACACACTTTTACTTTCCACTCTCTTACACACATGCACACACTCGCTCAAAAATACACATACACATTCATATTTATATATTAAAATTCAGATGAGAGGTAAACGTACTCAACACAGATATAAAAGTGTAATCATAGATTGTTGGGTTTAAAATTACTCAAGGTACTTCCTTAATATATGTATAATCTGTCCGTCTCTCCCTCCGTGTATGTGTATATATGTATGTATATATATATATATATATATATATATATATATATATATATATATATATATATACCGGAGTAAGCACATAAAATGTGAAGCAAAGTGGGAAAAAGAGTACTCAAATACCAGAGGTAGAGTAATATGCTTTATTTAAAAGCAGCAGAGATATAACAAAAGACTGTTACTCTGAGTTTCACGTTTATAAATTAATTACCATTTATAAATTAATTACCATGATTAAAACCATTTAAAAGTCGAATCTCATCAGAGTAGGCTACTTGCTGGAGCACATAGTTGTGATGTGTTTGGTTAGTGCCAACTCATGGAACTCTCGGTCCGTGAGTCTCTCTGTTGCTTCTACTATATATTAATAAATGAATATACACATGCGCGTGCGCATGTGTGTGTTTTTGTACGTATGTATGTGTGGAGGCGCAATGGCCCAGTGGCTAGAGCAGCGGACTCGCGGTTTCGATTCCCAGACTGGGTGATGTGAGTGTTTATTGAGCGAAAACACCTAAAGCTCCACGAGGCTCCGGCAGGGGATGGTGGCGAACCCTGCTGTACTCTTTCACCACATCTTTCTCTCACTCTTACTTCCTGTTTCTGGTGTACTTGTAATTCAAAGGGTCAGCATTGTCACACTCTGTGTCACGCTGAATATCCCCGAGAACTACGTTAAGGGTACACGTGTCTGTGGAGCGCTCAGCCACTTGCACGTTAATTTCACGAGCAGGCTGTTCCGTTGATCGAATCAACTGGAACCCTCGACGTCGTAAGCGACGGAGTGCAAACAACAACAACATGTGTGTACGTATGTGTGTGTTTTTGTGCGTATGTATGTATATATACATGTCTGTCTGTATGTATGTAGGTAGGTAGGTAGTTATATGTGTACGCGTAATTTGTGCAAATCGATACTCCCAGTTTGTCAATAATGATGAGGAGATCAAAATCATCTGAAATCGGCAGCGAGAAACTAGGAGTAGCGAGTTTTAATCTTCCGGTATTAAATCAAATATATTATTTTACTCTCATTATTGAATACTCTCTTTCCTCTTAGTAATGCTTCCGTGTTTACATGTCTGTCTATCAATCTATCTATCTATCTATCTGTCTGTCTGTCCGTCTGTCTGTCCGTCTGTCCGTCTGTCCATCTATCTATTTATCTATTTGTCTGTCTGTATATATATACTCTTTTACTTGTTTCAGTCATTTGACTGTGGCCATGCTGGAGCACCGCCTTTAGTCGAGCAAATCGACCCCGGGACTTATTCTTTGTAAGCCTAGTACTTATTCTAAGGGTCACTTTTGCCGAACCGCTAGCTGACGGGGACATAAACACACCAGCATACGGTTGTCAAGCAATGCTTGTTTCCGTCTACCAAATCCACTCACAAGGCTTTGGTCGGCCCGAGGCCATAGTGGAAGACACTTGCTCGAGGTGCCACGCAGTGGGACTGAACCCGGAACCATGTGGTTGGTAAGCAAGCTACTTACCACACAGCCACTATATATATATATATATATATATATATATATATATATATATATATATATATATATATATATATATATATATATATATATATATATATATATATATATATATATATACATATATATAGACATATATATACACATATACACATACATAAATGCATACTCGGGCAAACAGATAAGTATTTATATGCTAGATAAATAGATAGATTTTTTTTCTCCGTGTTTTTCTCCTTGTCTCCGTATTCTTTCTGTTGAAGAGCTTAGCTCGAAACGTCAAAGACTTTCGGTATTCCCGAGCGTCATACTAATATATACTTTTGTTATTTACACCACCTGTCCTCGTCTGTTGTTATTATTTGTATATTCTCCCCCATAGATAGATAGATAGATAGATAGATAGATAGATAGATAGATAGATATGCTTTTGTATGACTATTGTCTTTCTCACAATTAATAACAATCTTTTGAAGAGAGAGAGAAATAGGCTGTAAATGCGAAGGAATTGGGATAAAGAAAAAGATTGAAGAGAACAAGAGCTAGTGAAAGGATAAGCAAACAGGGGAGAAAGATAGGGAGGAAGAGCGAAAGAAATAAGAGTACTTAATAAAGAAGAAGAAGAAGAAGAGGAAGAAGAAGAAGAAGAAGAAATATAAAAGGCTAACTAGGCAGAAAGAGCGGAGGGAGTGCAGAAAAGGGCGATATTGGAATAGAAGTTGTAAGGGAGATGGGGGAAGTGAGGACGGAAAGGAAGAAAAAATAAAGTAAGCTAATGAAAGGTGGAGGAGGGAGAGAGAGAGGAAGGAGTGAATGAGAGAGAAGTATTATAGAGATAAAGATAAAGTGAGAGAGGGGGAAAACCTGCTAAATGTAGAAAGAAAAAGAAAGACATGGTGAAAGAGAGAGAGAGGGAGGGAGAAATATAGAGTGAACATGGTGAAATAGTGAGACGGGGGAGGTAATGTATTTATGAGAAAAAGAGAGAGAAGAAACTAGAGACGGAAAAAGAAAGAGTGAGAGATGGTGTGTGAAAGAGAAAGAAGAGATAGAATATTGGAGAGAAAGAAAGAAAAGAAAGACCGGAAGAGAAAAAAGAGAAAGAAATAAAAAGTGAAAGGGAGAGACAGAGTAACGAATTAAAGAAGGGAGGAGACGGAGGAGGTAAGAAATTAATAGAATAGAAAGGGAAGGTGAGAAATACAGAAAAAAGTAGAGAGAAGGGAGAGAGATTGAGAGAGAGGGAAAGGGGAAGTACATACAGAGGGAAGTGTAGGAGAGGAAGGGGGAAGAAATATAAGAGTAAAGCGAGGTGTTGGGGAGAGGGAAAACATAAAGAAATAAAGAGGGTGAGGAAGGGAGTGATAGAAGTAAAGAGTGGGAAGGAGGGAGAGATAAAGAAGGAATGGGAAGAGAAATAAAGAAGTAATGAGGACGAGAAGGAAAAGATAAAGAAACAAGCAGGGGATGGGGAGATATAGGAATGAAGAGGGAGAGAGAAGGAGGAGAGACAATGAAACAATAGAGGGAGAGATAAAGAGAGAAAGAGGGGGGACGATATAGTGAAAATAGAAATAATAAAATGGAGTCAGTTGAGAGTTAAAGGCATGACAAAAGTTGTCCAGAGATTCTAACCGGTCAAACACCGTAGAAGCACCTTTTCTAAGTCTCCCCCACACATACATACATATATAGACATATATACACATATATATAGATATATATATATTCTGTTCATACATATACGTAAATATATTTATTATTAAAGGGGTCTTTGGAAAGAGACCGGCCAGTTTTGTGTGTGTGGTGTGTGGAGGGTGAACCTAGAATGCAGGAGCAATGAATAAGAAGGAAAAAAGTGGGGGACAGAAGAAAAAAAAACTCCCGGAAAGATACGTAAGAGAATGATAATAGTAGGAAGAGGAAATTTAAAGGAAGAAATCAAAGAAGAAGGCGAAGAATAAAGAAGAAAGAAAGCGAAACGTTTGTAATAAGAAAGGTGGAAGTGTCTTTCAATCGTCAATTGTTAAAAAAAAGAAGTGAGTGATTTGTTTTGTTTTGTTTTGTTTTGTTATTTTCTAACCAAAGAGATATTTCACAATGTTCCTGGCGGACGGCTGCTGTGAGAGAATGGTAATGCCAAGATTAATAACAACAATATTATTGATCATATCACCGATGTTACTAATGATGCTGACGACGACGATGATGATGATGATGATGCTGGTAGTGGCGGAGGCGGCGGCAGCGGCGGCGGCGGTGGTGGTCGCTCCGAATGTTTTAGTTCCGACACTGAATTATTAACCCATTTCATAACCTTTAATTAATTATACCCTTGTTTAAAGTTTTACTGAAAAACTAATTGATATACCAGCGAAAGGATAACATAAAAAACACAAAATAATAATAATTATAACAACAACAGCTACTAATAACTAATTAATTAGTGGATATATAAATGAATGTAAGTCTGCGGGTATATTTGTGTGTGTGATTTATTAAAGCAGATAAATAAGGAAGGAAAAAAAAATAGAGAATATCAGGAAGACTTAATATAATAAATTCCTTGGAATACACACACTCACATATATATTAGTGTTTACAGCTTTCTGTTGGCATATTTCGAAATTTTTACCATTTCAACGTGCGGAATATTTAAATTTTCTTCGATGGAATTTTATTGTGGAATACAGTTGGATCTTACCTTTTGAAAAGCAATTGGATAAAAAGTTAGTATGTATAAATTTACCGGTCTGTTTGTGTGTGTGTATAATATATACCCTATGTGGTATGTTTATATTGTTTACAGCGTGATGTATCTTTCACATATGTGTTATGTGCACACTCGCACGTGTACATATGTGTATATTTGGTACTCGTGCGAGTACATGTATTTATATACACACACGTGTGTGTGTGCGTATATGTATTATGCATCTCTTTATGTATGTGTAGGTGTATATACTGCACATGAATGTTTATTATATGTGTATGTATAAAGTACACGTGTGTCGTACACAGACGCGCATATTGTATGCAACTTGTATGTACTATAACATATACGCATGTGTATGTGTTCGTATATATGTGTGTGTGCGCGCGCGTATATGTGTATGTATATTACTCACATGTACTGTGTATATATTTATATATAGGACTATGTGTGCGCCTACTGTAATTTATATAAATTAAATATACAATACATTGATGCATGTGTATGTTTTATGGTTATATGCACACGCGCACACATTTGTGTATATATGTGAAGTTGTTTTGGCGCGGTTTTCCTGTTCTGTTTGAATATTTAACATTTTATTAATGAAAATGAAACAAAAAATATGGTATTTTGAACAAAAGTCTGAGAGAAGAAAGCATGAAAAAAAAAAAACCTCAAAGAATTATCGGCATAATTTAGTTTCGGTTGTTGTCACTTTGATATTCTGCTTATTTCTTTAAAATCTCATCATATACACACACACACACACACACATATATATATATACATACATACAATTAAACCTTGGGAGAGGCATTATGCCGGTAATAAACACACGCACTGGTTCAGTCCTTTATTAATTTATATAGTTTTTTGTTAAATTATTTCATTGCACACTTGCAATCTCTTCAGTAACTTGTCTCTCCACTTCCATTTATTTTGAATGTATATATATATATATATATACACACACACACACACACGTGTGTGTGGTATGTATTGGTGTGTAGATATATATCTGTGCGTGTTTGTACATGTATATATAAATGCATATTCATGTATGCCTTCAAATATCTAGAAATGCGCTTATGCTTCTTGGTGCGTAATATTGTATGCGTGCATAAATATGTGTGCGTAAATGCGCGCGTGTATATTTGTATTAGTGTGTGCTTGGGTGTCAGCATGCTTATGCCTCTAAGTGTATGTGTGTGTCTGTATATATATGTGTGTGTGTGTGTGTTTGAGAGTTTAATAATGTTTACACGGTGATAAAGATATTTGGGAATCTGGTCCTTCTACGTTACCGTGTTCGATTCCTGCTATTGACTAAGATTTACTTTTTATGTGATTGATAGAATTATCAGAACATTCAGCCCCAGATTTCACCACCTGTCATGCTTCTGTCCTTTATACCAGTAATTTCCTAGAGAACGATAGGTCCATTATTACCACGTACTCCCTGTCTGGGTTAGATAAATTTAGGGTGAAATGACGGCCCTATAGACACAGTGTCTGTCTTCTTCAGAATTAGTTTCCCATCCTTAGCCATATTGTCTACACTTTAAAATGAGGTAGTGTTGGATCCTCCGTTGGTTTCGACGGTAAAGTCAACGTGTAAATGACTGAGTATTCTACTGTCACACATATCTAGAATGTAATTCTCAAACAGGTTCGTCGAGAAACACTGCGACAAAGTTGAACTTTTAAATTACAGGTACAGTCTTCAGAGAGAGAGAGAGAGAGAGAGAGAGAGAGAGAGAGAGAGAGAGAGAGAGAGATGATCCTAGTACTAAACTGACACTATATTTATCAACCACTGAAAGATAAAAAGCTAAGTTGACCCTGGTGGAATTCGATCGATTACTGCCAAGGTATTCATTCTAACGACTGCCAAACTCGCCACTTCAGGCGGGATTTCCAGGTGAACCGAGCTCTGTTTCGATTCTCAGGTTATTTTATACCGACCGGAAAAAGCACGAACATCACAAAGACAATCCCCTCGTTATTAAATGACTGTGTTCACTGTTTCTTCTGGAACGTAACCTTGATTAATTTGGTTGTTATTTCGTCGTAGGTCGGCCTTGAAAGAGCAGATAAAGCTGTCTGTCTTTTTTTTTTCTTCTTTCCATATCGAGGACCGTATTGTAAAATGTGTCCTATCCTTAGATAAAACATTGCAGCGAACTTTTGCACGCTTCTTTTAACATCCTCAATCACATCCTAAGAAAGCCTCCCCGCTAGACTGATTAATGGTCTGAAGTTCAACACAACAATCTCTGATCGCCTTTTTTCTCACCAGTCTACAGACGCCCTGTTTCTTGTCCCACCAACCTCTGGTCTACTGATGAGCCGCTTCTCTTTCATCCTCCCATATCAACCACTGACCACAGATGTCCCGTCCCCATTTCTCCAACATGACAGGATCCGTTGTCTCGACTCTCTTTTTTTCCCACTCAAAATCACATCTGGTCTCCGGAGCTGGCTCATGTCGTCTCCACCCACGCAATCCTGTTTTTCTCTTCTCTCGTCTTCCTCCGGTCACTCTTGTTGTATCCACTCCCAACCTACGACCCTACAAACTACCGCTTCCATTCAGTTCCTCCTCGCAATTATGTTGATCCTCTGGAATTCCCGTCTCGTTTTTCCTGCAGTCATCAAGAGGAGCTCGTGGAATCTCACCGGGGAACATGTGAAGGCTATGTGTTCTACCCCTTCCTCTCGGTAAAAACCATTAAGAAACGGGTCTAGCAACTACGTTAGGGATGCCCTGTTAGTCCTTCTGGTATCTGGTATAGCAGTGTGTGTGATGTGATGCTGTTGTTTAAATCAAGGTCAGCCCTTATCGAGCGGAACTATGATGAAATACTTTCCTTCGTGACTATCTCTCCTATTGTTTTCTCAGACATATTGTATCGAAGAGTAAATATTCCCACTGTATTTTGCTATTATACAGTGAAGTGTATGGTTCACGGCAGATTTGACTGCAGTTTCTAGCCCTTCTAGTGACCACGTGTATATCCCGTTTGGTCGGGGCAGTTCATTGACCTTGTCACTCCCACATGTAGAAGCGTACACAAGTGTCGTGGGGGTCTAGGCACGATGACTCTCTAATCTTGACCTCGTCTGTCTTTCTGGCTCGCTAGCAGTCTTTTTGTTTATCTGTACGCCTACCTCTTTATCAATTCGTTTGTCTGTCTATCTATCTATCTATCTATCTATCTATCTATCTGTCTGTCTGTCTGTCTGTCTACCTGTCTGTACTTCTAGCTATGTCTATCTATCCGTCTGTCTGTCTGTCTCTATCCATCTATCTGTCTATCTATCCATGTATGCATCTGTCCGTCTATCCATCCCTCCATCTATCCATCCATCCTGTTGTCTATCTATCTATCTATCTACCTGCATATCTGTCTGCTTTTTTAGCAACCTTTTTATCCAGCCATCTATCTATCCTTCTCTCTGCTTATCTATTTGTCTGTCTGTCAGTTTATCTATCTATCTATCTGTCTGTCTGTCTGTCTATCTATCCACTGTATATCGCTCTATCTTACTGTGTCTATATCTATTCATCTATCTACCTACCTATTTGTCTATCTACCTATTCATTCGTCTGTCTATCTATCTAACTATCTATATGTTCACCTGTGTCTATCTATCCATCTATCTGTCTGCCTACAAATCTATGTATACACAAACACACACACGTATATATATATACACATACTTATACACACACACACATATATACATGTGTATGTGTATATATATATATATATATATATATATATATATATATATATATATATATATCGCGGTCTGTATCACGTCCTCACGTTGTTTTTTGTTATTGTGTTTTTTGTCTTTTTCCTTTTTTTGAAACTATATATATATATACATATATACACATGTATATACACACACAATGTATTTATACACATAACTTCCATCGCACCAACCCCCAAACCCACACCAGCACCACTACCACCTCTAGAATCTTCTATGAGAATTTTAAAAAATCTCAAGTAAGAAATTCTATGAAACCAAAAAACAAAACAAAACAAAAAAGAACTAAAGCAAACTATCTTTAATGGAATTTAATGTTCGTGTTTGTACTATTGTAGAGTGGTGGCTTGGTGCGCTCTGATTTAGTGTAGTGTTATTTCATGCATATGAAGGGTTTAGCAGTATGTGGTATGGCATACTGAGGTGTAGTGTGATCATGCAGAGTTGTAGGGAGCTATGCCATGTGTTGTAGTGTAGCTGTTGTATAGTGTGGTATTGTATGATGTAGTACTAGTGCAGTGTGGTTGTAGTACTTTGTAGTGCCATACATAGTCTGGTGTGGCGTTATTACTATGTTATTGTAATAACACAGTAACAGACTGCAGGCTTTGGACCTTACCTCAACTGTAATCCAGCATATTCTGGTCAATAGCATCATACCATTGTATATCTAGGACTACATTATAGTGTTGTTGGCACTCCGTCGCTTACGACGTTGAAGGTTCCAGTTGATCCGATCAACGGAACAGCCTGCTCGTGAAATTAACGTGCAAGTGGCTGAGCACTCCACAGACACGTGTACCCTTAACGTAGTTCTCGGGGATATTCAGCGTGACACAGTGTGACAAGGCTGGCCCTTTGAATTACGGGTACAACAGAAACAGGAAGTAAGAGTGAGAGAAAGTTGTGGTGAAAGAGTACAGCAGGTTTCGCCACCATCCCCTGCCGGAACCTCGTGGAGCTTTAGGTGTTTTCGCTCAATAAACACTCACATCACCCAGTTTGGGAATCGAAACTGCGATCCTATGACCACGAGTCCGCTGCCCTAACCACTGGGCCATTGCGCCTCCACACTACATTATATAATGTGTCACTTTAGTAAGCTATGGTTTGCATGAGATTTGGCTGCTAATTCTAGTAGGGAGGATCTCTGGTAAATATTCCACAGCACTTTTCCCTCTCCTGCTCATACTCTCATTTCATCATCATCATCATCATCATCCTTTGACACCCATTCTCGATGCTGGCATGGATTGGATGGTTTGACCCGAAGCTGGCAAGCTGAAGAACTGCATCGGGTTCCAGTCAGATTTGGTTTGATGCCCTTTCTAACTCCAAGCTCCTTACAGAATGTGCAGGGTACTTTTCATGTAACAGTGGCATGGGTATTAATAGTTATCGCCAAGCCAACATGGCAGTCCAAAAAATAGGACGAATGCTGCCGTGGATTAGCTCCAAGAGGACATCGCCTCTAGCTAGCTATGTGACACATGAACCTGTGTTCTTTATGACCTTATAACCTGTGTCCTTTATAGCATGGGTGCTATACACTAAACATACACTTTAACTTTGCTGTGGCAAGTAAATGAATTGTGTATGTCACATTACTTGTGTGTGGATGGAAATCTATTTCTAACTTGCTTCTAGTCTTATTAAACCTTCATCAGAGAAACAATACCAATTTTCTGACCAAAGAAATACGAATGTATGAAACCTGTTTGTGATGTCTACAAACTCGGGTAGAGCTACAGTGCATCTATAGAGAGTTAATGTTTCTCTGATGATGGTTTAAAAAGTCTTGAAACCAGTCTGTCCACTCGAGTATTAACCAGAGATGTTAATATCATATAATAGCTATTTATAGTGTCTACAAACCTTTGTAGAGCTACTTTGCTTTATCTAGCTATTGATGGTAAATGTTTCTCTGATGAAGGTTTAAAAAGACTCGAAACTAGTCTGTCCACTGAGAGATAATAGTAATATATATATATATATATATATATATATATATATATATATATAGATATAATAACTACTTATAGTGTCCTCAAACCCTGGCAGACGTAGATTGCTCTATCTAATTGTATAACAGTGCATCAACTGATAGTTAATCTTTCTCTGATGAAAGTTTAAGACTTGAAACTTATCAGATCTATTTTTGTGCCCACAAAAAGAAGTGATGTAATTCTTTAGTTTCTTTGCTCTCTTGCCAATAAATGACATGTACTTTTAAACAAAATATAGCTTCCATTTCACATTATCCCCCTAGTAAACATTAAAAGCTGCATTATTTAATTAAATAATTGATACATAAATATTGTTGAATATTGATACAATGACATCTTCACCTCATTCTCTGATTCAGTGCGAGAGTTTGTGTGCATTTACATGGATCATTGATATATGCACACACACACACACACACAAACGCACAAACACACAAATATGTGCATACACATGAAATTTCTTACATAAAGCATTTGTCAATAATATATTTCTAATCGATATTTCAAAATTAATAATGAAAAAATTTGTCCTGCGGAAAGTGAATCATGCATCTCTTTCTAACTGTGGCTTATAGTTTAAACACACACACACACACACACACACACACACACACACACACACACACACTGATTATACTTTATGTATATATGTATGATGTATAGTATATATATATATATATATATATATATATATGTATGTATATATATGTGTGTATATGTATGTATATATGTGTGTATATGTATGTATATATATGTGTGTATATGTATGTATATATATGTGTGTATATGTATGTATAAATATGTTTATATGTGTGTATATATATATATATATATGTGTGTGTGTATATGTATATATATGTGTGTATATATGTATGTATATGCATATATATGTATGTATATATGTGTGTATATATGTATGTATATGCATATATATGTATGTATATATTGATTTATGTGTATTATGTATGTACATATATATATATATATATATATATATGTATATGTATATATATATATATATATATAAGTGTGTGTGTGTATATGATATATATGTATGTATCTACATGTATATATGGATGTAATGGGTAAACTCATCATTTTATCATTTTATATTTCCGATTTTGCGCATACATATTGTTTGTTTTTGATTTTGTCTACTACACAGAAGAGTAGGGTCAGTTAGGCACTCTCTGTGGGAAAAGCAGCACCATAATGCAATTCTCTCGGACAGAAATTTGTAAACAACATGGTGTTATGCATGGCATTCTTGCCAGAACCTCCAATATGAACATTTCAGAGTGTTTGGGTGTCAATTTGAGGACAGTGCAATCTGAGGACATGTACCAAAAGTGATAAAAATTAAACATCCAGTCAATACCATGGTGTTTGAAGTGATCACTAGAGATGGTGACATTATGCCTCTATTCCTCTTCCCACACAAATTCAGCCTCCATCAACTGCCTGGAGGAAGTAGTGCTGCCCTGAGTCAAGAGGGTGGCTGCTGGAAGACCCTTTGTCTGCACCCTGCCACACAAGCAGGAGAACCCAGTCATGTTTGTCGGAGAATTTCTGCAACCTCATCACCCATAGCATCTGACCACCTAACTCCCAAGACTGCAACCCCCTTGATTATTATGTGTGGGGCACAGTCGAGTGAGAGACCAACAAAACTCCTCGTAACACCAAAGATGAACTGAAGGCAAGTATTATGGCAGTAGAAGATTTCGAAGTGTCTGGAGGCCATGGTTGAAGCCAATGGCAATTTTACTGAATAAATTTACTCTTTAGTATTTCAAAATATTTTTATGTAATTCTGATAAAAAATATCTGTTAAATGAGATGTCAATGTTTTAAAATGAGATATCAGTCTTATTTAACCATTGGTCGTTTGTGAGTTGGTTGAACCCTATATCCTTAAAGAGTTTTTAATCTTTTTTCTTTTACATATTTCAGTCATTAGACTGTGGCTATGATCGGGCACCGCCTTGAATGGTCTTAGTTGAACAAATCGACCCCAGGACTCAGTTTTTAAGCTTAGTACTTACTCTATCAGTTGCTTTTGCCAAACTACTAATGTACAGAGATATAAACATACCAGCACTGATTGTCAAGTAGGGATGGGTGATAAATACAGACACAAAGACAGACACATGTAGATATATATATATCATCATCATCATCATCATCATCATCGTTTAACGTCTGCTTTCCATGCTGGCATGGGTTGGATGATTTGACTGAGGACTGGTGAAACCGGATGGCAACACCAGGCTCCAATCTAATTTGGCTGAGTTTCTACAGCTGGATGCCCTTCCTCACGCCAACCACTCAGAGAGTGTATATTTATATGTGTGTGTATGTATATATGATGAGCTTCTTTTAGTTTCCATTTACTAAATCCACTTACAAGGTTTTAGTCAGCCCAAGGCTATAGTGAAAGATGCTTGCCCAAAGTGCTGTGCAGAGGGACTGAACCTGGAACAAATGTGGTTGAGAAGCAAGCTTCTTACCACACAGCCCTGCTAGCACCAATGTCTGAATGAATTTCAAGAACTTGTTTTGAAATGAAAATGCTAGTGAAGACAGGAACCACAAATATTGGTAAAATAGGAACCAAGAAAGAGATTTTGAGATGGGCTATAAGGTGAGGTGTGGCGTCAGAACATAAATGCAGGGTTGAAAGAAAAAAAGCAAGGAAATAAGAGGGGAAAGAAGGAGAGGGGATAGAATGGTTAGGAAGAAAGCTCTAGATATCGATTTTAAATTTTGGCACAAGGCCTGCAATTTTGATGGAGGCATTTAGTTGATTACACCAACCACAGTATTCAACTGCTACTTGTTTTATTCCCCCTGGAAGGATAAAAGGCAAAGTTGACCTTGACAGAATTTGAACTCAGAACGTGAAGACAAACGAAATGCTGGTAAGTTTTTTGCCCTGCATGCTAATGATTCTGCGAATTCGCTACATTAGTATCATCATCGTCTTCGTTATCATCATCATTTAAGATCAGCCGATGATGATGATGATAGTGATTCTAAGGCAGTAAATTGCCAGAATCATTAGTATACCTGAAGATATTGATAGGGTGTGTGTAAGAGCAAAATACATGAGGTGGTGGTGGTGGGGGGGCTGTCGTGATGGTAGTTGTTACTCTTATGGTTGGGTTGATGATGATGATAATATATGTATATATGCATATATACATATGTATATAGGCATATATATGTGTGTGTATATATATATATATATATATATATATATATACATATATATATATATATACATATATATATATATACATATATACATACATATATATACCTATATATATATATGCATTTATATGTATGCATACATACATATATATCATCATCATCATCATCGTTTAACGTCCGCTTTCCATGCTAGCATGGGTTGGACGATTTGACTGAGGACTGGTGAAACCAGATGGCAACACCAGGCTCCAATCTAATTTGGCAAAGTTTCTACAGCTGGATGCCCTTCCTAACGCCAACCACTCAGAGAGTGTAGTGGGTGCTTTTACGTGTCACCCGCACGAAGGCCAGTCAGGCGGTACTGGCAACGGCCACGCTCGAAAATGGTTTGTTTCATGTGCCACCCGCACAAGAGCCAGTCCAGAGGCACTGGCAACGATCTCGCTCGAAAACCCTACGAAGGCTAGTCAGGCGGTACTGGCAATGGTCACGCTCAAAATGGTGCATCTTATGTGCCACCCGCACAAGAGCCAGTCCAGGGGCACTGGCAACGATCTCACTTGGCTTGCCGGGTCTTCTCACACAAAGCACATTTCCAAAGGTCTCGGTCAGTAGTCATCGCCTCGCTGAGGCCCAATGTTCGAAGGTCTTGCCTCACCACCTGAGCCCAGGTCTTCCTGGGCCTACCTCTTCCACGGGTTCCCTCAACTGTTAGGGTGTTTACATACATATATATATATGTGTGTGTACATATATATGTATACACACAAACATACACTCTCACATATATACATATATATATATATATATATATATATATATATTGGGTATGGTAGGTGAGTTCAGCAAAAATTCAAATTCGGATGAATATGGTACTTAAGTTGAGGCACCAGAATTTAGTATGGTATTATCCATCGAATTTCTTATACACACACACACACACATGTATATATATTCTTTCATTCTTTTACATGTTTCACTCATATGACTACAGCCATGCGAGAGCATTGCCTTAAAGGGTTTTAGTCACACAAATCGACACCAGGACTTATTCTTTGTAAGCCGAGTGCTTATTCTATTAGTCCCTTTTGCCGAACCACTAAGTTATGGGGATGTAAACATACCAACATCGGTTGTCAAGTGATGGTGAGGGGACAAACACAGACACATAGATACACACACACACACACACAACAACAACAACTCCCTACAGTCAAATACAATGGACTGATGTTACTAACTGCTAAGTTATGGGGACAAATACTCACCTACATCAGCTGTCAAACGTAAAGTGGGGGTGGGACAAAAACAGACACATACACACACACACACACACACACACACACATATATACGACGGGCTTCTTTCAGTTTCCGTCTACCAAATCCACTCATAGGGCTTCGGTCGGCCCGAGGCTATAGTAGAAGACACTTGCCCAAGGTGCCACACAGTGGGACGGAACCCGGAGCCATGTGGTTGATAAGCAAGCTACTTACCACACAGCCACTATATATATATCATCATTATCATCATCATCATTATCATCATCATCATTTAACATTCGTTTTCCATGTTGGCATGGGTTAGATGGTTTGACTGGAACCGATAGGTCAGAGAGCTGTACCAGGCCCCAGTCTGTTTTCACTAGGTTTCTATGTCTTGATGCCCTTCTTAATGCCTACCACTCCAAAAAGTGTAGTATCCTTGTGTTTGTTCCCCTCCACCACTTGACAACCGGTGTTGGTATGTTTACATCCCCATAACAGGCTTAAAAAAATAAATAAATACTAGGACTGATTTATTCAACCAGAAATCCTTAAATCACAGAAAATAATCCATCTATCAAAGCCAGTACATGGTAAAAGTTCAATCATTATCAAACTTTACCATGCACACACACATACACACACACACATACACACACACACACACACACATGCATACATGCAAACATACACACAAACAAAAACACATAACAGCCAATACATATATATTCCATTATACTTGCATCCACAAAACTATAGTGACATCTTCATCTGTGACACGGTGCTGTTTTATACCTCCTTATATATATATATAGGATTGGCTTACCAACCACATGGTCCCGGGTTCAGTCCCACTGCGTGGCACCTTGGGCAAGTGTCTTCTACTATAGCCTTGGGCCGACCAAAGCCTTTGTGAGTGGATTTGGTAGACGGAAACTGGAAGAAGCCTATCGTATATATGTATATATATATATATATATATGTATGTGTGTATGTGTTTGTGTGTTTGTGTTTGTCCCCCCAACATTGCTTGACAACCGATGCTGGTGTGTTTACGTCCCCGTAACTTAGCGGTTCGGCCAAAGAGACCGATAGAATAAGTACTAGGCTTCTAAAGAATAAGTCCTGGGTTGATTTGCTCGACTAAAGGTGGTGCTCCAGCATGGCCACAGTCAAAAGACTGAAACAAGAAAAAGAGTATATATATATATGTATGTATATATATATATATATATATATAATGCTGTGTATATCTTCATACTGTATACGTGTGTGTGTGTGTGTGCGTATGCATGTTTGTATCAATGTGTAGCTGTTTATCTAAGTTCATTTCACTCTACTTTACCCTCGCTTCTGTGTTTCCACCTCTCCTTGCTCATACCACCACCACCACCACAACAACCACCACCACAACAACAACCACCACCAGAACCACCACCACCACAACAACAACCACCACCACCACCACCACAACCACCACCACCACAACCACCACCACAACAACAACAACAACCACCACCACAACAACAACCACCACCACCACCACAACCACCACCACCACCACAACCACCACAACAACAACAACAACCACCACCACAACAACAACCACCACCACAACAACCACCACCACCACCACAACCACCACCACCACCACAACCACCACCACCACCACAACAACAACAACCACCACCACAACAACAACCAACACCAGAACCACCACCAACACAACAACAACCACCACCACCACCACAACCACCACCACCACCACCACAACCACCACCACCACCACCACAACCACCACCACAACAACAACCACCACCACCACCACAACCACCACCACCACCACAACCACCACCACCACCACCACCACCGCCACAACCACCACCACCACCACCGCCACAACCACCGCCACAACCACCACCACCACCACCGCCACAACCACCACCACCACCACCACCACAACCACCACCACCACTACCACCACCACTACCACCACCACCACCACCAAAACCACCACCACCACCACCACAACCACCACAACCACCACCACCACAACCACCACCACCGCCACAACCACCGCCACAACCACCACCACCACCACCGCCACAACCACCACCACCACCACCACCACAACCACCACCACCACTACCACCACCACTACCACCACCACCACCACCAAAACCACCACCACCACCACCACAACCACCACAACCACCACCACCACAACCACCACCACCACAACCACCACCACCACCACAACCACCACCACCACAACCACCACCACCACCACCACCACCACAACCACCACCACCACCACCACCACCACAACCACCACCACCACCACCACAACCACAACCACCACCACCACCACCACAACCACCACCACCACCACCACAACCACCACCACAACCACCACCACCACCACCACCACCACAACCACCACCACCACAACAACCACCACCACCACCACAACCACCACCACCAAACATTACTGCTACCCCTCTTTCTTCTTCCTACAAACCAAGCCCTATTATACAAACCTACCCACCTTCTCTTCCACTCTGCACAAAGTTATGTACCCTACATGGCCACCCCTTTGTATTCAGCCAAGCAGGCTCCCCTAATACACCTCCCTGCTCCCTCATACACTCACACACACACCTCATGCCATCACCCTCCCACCTCCCACCACACCCATGCTTGTATCCTTCCTGTATTAAACACACATACACATACACACATACACACACATTCTCTCTCTCTCTCTCTTTCACAGACCTAACAAAGGAACCTGTATATGGAAGTTACTCAGCCTGCTAAAAATAAGAGTCAAATCTCCCTTACATCACACTTTACTGGCTTTGTAAAGACAGGACACATTGTTAATGTGTCTAAATATAGCTGGCTCCATCATGACTGACCTGGGGGGGGGGGATAAAAGCAACAACAGCAACAACAACATGTAAACAAATAAAGATGCCTCTGTATGGTCTCTTGACTTGCTAGAAATAGCCAAATGATCCACGAACCATTGTATTACATGAAGGACATATTATATAAAGTAGTTTTAACTAAGCCTCTGAAAGTCAGGATTGTCATGGATGGATATTGTTGATTATTAGCCTGTTCAGTCATTATTAACCTAGAGCTAAACATACACATACAATACATGCCCATGCACAACACAACACACACATACATACACTCACACACACGCACACATGAATATAGCACTATATTATATAAATACACGTATACATATACTGGAGACTTACTCCATGCATACACACTATTATATAAAGACGTATGGACATATTCACTGCGCGTTTTCTACATGTACACTCATTACATAAACTCACATGTATACACAAACACTATATACTTTTTCACACGCATGCACACATACATGCTATATTACTTAAAAATCTACATGGCATGCATTCACATATTTCTACGCACTTAGTATACTGTGTATACATACACACCACACACACACACACACATATGCTATACATACGCACACAGACACACACACATTCATATATATATATATATATATATATATATATATATATATATATACATACATACATACATACATACACACACACATACATACACATACAACCAGCTTTATACTCTCACACACTGATACTCACACACACACACACACACACACACTCTAATATATTGTTTTGATAAAAGATTTATGAACCTGTCTCCGGGATGGTTTTGTGATGTATGTATGTATGTAATGTATGTATGTACATATGTATGTAGGTATGTATGGGTGTGTAGGGTATATATATATATATATATATATATATATATAGATATATATATATACTCTATAAATCATCCTGTGATGTATATATATAAACATAGTAAATAACATTGAAAATGAATGTCCAATTTAATGGTAGGGAGTGTAAGGTGGTGGAACATACACTGCTATTGCCAAATATGGTGATGAGGATAGTGGTGGTGGTTGTGATAGTAATGAAGATGGTGGTGGCAGTGGTGGTGGTGGTGGTGGTTGTGGTAGTGATGGTAGTTGTGGTAGTAAAGGATGATGATGGCTGTTATACTGATGAGGATAGTGGTGGTGGTGGTGGTGGTAGACATTGTTTCCACCCTTGGGTAGACAAAGGCCATGACTACTGTTTAGAACTAAACATCTTTTGTTCTATTTATCACTGACTCATAATGGTGGTGGTGGTGGTGGTGGCAGCAGCAGTTCCCATGGTGGTGGTGGTGGTGGTGGTGGTGGTATTAGTGATGGTAGTGACAATGTTGATGATGATGGTCTTTGTGGCAGCAGTGGATGGTGGTGGTGGTGGTGGTAGCGGGAGTGATGGTGGTGCAGAAAACAACAACAACAACAATATCAATATTCATATCAGATCAACAACAGAGCCTATGTGGTCTATCAGTCTGCTAGAAATAGAAACCAAATTTCCCTCAAATCATATTTTATCAGTTTTTAAGAGAGAGTCGCTTAGCAAATATAAAAACATATATCTATTTAAGGTGGTGCTCCAGCATGGCTGCAGTCAAAAATGACTGAAACAAGTAAAAAAATAAAGAATAAATATATATATATAAACACATATATATACATATACATCATGTGTGTGTCGTACACTGGGTTGATGTAAATGACCTGTCCCTTTTCCCACAAATTTCAGGCCTTATGCCTATAGTTGAAAGAATTATTATTATTATTATTATTGAGTGAGAGAGCAGTGCATGCCATCAAAGTGACACTGGGTACAATTATACCAAGCCCAGTATACCCATCATGACTACCCGTCTGATAAGGGTACACCAGGCACATGCATCCCAACCATATGTGCATGACATGGTGATCTCATATCAAGATAAATAGCGCATGACCTCGCAGGTGGGGCCCAGTTAGAATTTTTTTCAGGTTGAGTAGGCCATCCCACTCAAAAGGTCCCTGAATAAGGTTTGTTTAAGGATGTTGAACAAAACACCCATGTTTCCAGAGGTGAATTATTCAAGCCTCAAATAATTTCTCTCAACACATGGCTATGATGCTCCGCCACTACTTCTGCTCATGATCAGAGATGCACATATCATCATCAGTCACTAAGGAACATGCTTAACTGGTTATGGTCAAGCAACTGACAGGCAAATCTGTGGTATTGAGCAGAATATTTGCTGTAGCCCATCTTTTATACCAAGGCAAAACAACATACATGATAACACTTCCAATCAGTTAAGATCAGAAGCCATGAGAGCCACTGCCTGGTACTGCATCAGGGCATTTATTATTATTATTATTATTATTATTATTATTATTATTATTATTATTATTATTGCAGTAGCAAGCTGGCATAATCTTTGGCACTTTCAGACAACATGCTTAGTTGCATTTCTTCAGTTATTTTTTTATTATACTAAGCTCAAATCTTACTGAGGTCTACTTCATCTTTCATCCTACCTCTGAAATTGCTAGCCTTGTGCCTAAATTTGAAATCATTATTATTATTAGACTGAGAAGGTGGTAAACTGGTGGAACCATTAGCACACCAAGCGAAATGCTTAGTGATATTTTGGACTTTCCTACATTCTGAGATCAAATTCTTCCGAGGTCGACTTTGCTTTACATCCCTTTCGGAGATGGTAAGATAAGTACCAGTTGAGCACTGGGGTCAGTGTAATCAATTTACTCTTCCCCTGAACCTGCTGGCCTTGTGCCAAAATTTGAAACCATCATTATTAGGATGAAATAAGGTGGTGAGCTAGCAAGCAGAATCATTAGCATGCTAGGCAAAATGTTCAGTGGTATTTCACTTGTCGCTATGTTCTGAGTTCAAATTCCAACAAGGTCAACTTTACATTTCATCCTTTCGGAGACGATAAATTAAGAACCAGTTGAGTACTGGGGTCAATGTAATCAAGTTAACCCTTCCCCTTAAGTTCAGGCCTTGTGCCAATAATCGAAAGGATTATTATTAGGGTGAAAGATTAACAGAATTGTTAAAGAATCAGGAAAACAAAATGCTTTGCAATATTCCTTTCAAATTTTTACATTCTGCATTCACATCCCACTGAGGTCAACTTTACATTTTATTCTTTTAGGCTGAATTAACTAAAATACCAGTCAAATACAAGAGTTGTAGTCAAGTAACACCACTTGCCTATACTTACTAGCCTTGTTTCAAATTCTGAAGCAATTATTATTCTCTAAGCATTACTGAGTTGTAGGGTTATGTCAAACAGGTGATGTCATGTGTAGGATGTATCTCACTATTGGCTGAGCCCATTATGAGAATTGCCCCATAATCCACCTTTAACAAGGCAGG
>NC_142943.1:41557956-41560456 GCF_046866305.1 Octopus bimaculoides | reverse complement strand
GCATCTCATCTGTCTTCTGTCCAGTGTCACACCTGTCTTCAGTCCATCTCACCTGTCTTTAGGCTTGCATGTCACCTGTACAAGTTCTTATCAATTCATTATCTTACTTATTCTACTTCTTTTTGTTTATTTTTATTTTATATCTCATTTTGTGAACATTATCATTTTCGGTTACCTTGCCAACTGGTCAGTTGATTGTTCAATGTACTTCTTATAACCAGAGGGATAATAGATTATCTGTGCAACTTGGTGGGAAAAATACCGCAAGGTATCTTCATTCATTGCTCTGATTATTAAGAATATCTCATGCATATCTTTCCCCCCCCTCTCTCTCTCTCTCTCACTCTTTCTCTCTCTCTCTCTCTCTCTCTCTCTCTCTCTCTCACACACACACACTCACACACACACACACACACAAGACAGTTTCTGATCGACAAAATAAAGTTATGCTATATTGTCTGTTAACCTATCTAACCATTGTTCCATGTTTGTTACCATAAGCACCCGCCACTATCCTTTACTCTACAATTGGCCCTTAGGATACATTATTTGTTAGACCAATTATTTCTAAATGTTGACTAATGCTCCACTGTCCATGTACATATTCATCTGTTTTCATCTAGCTCCACTGAGGCCTCCATCTGGTATTAACGACCGTGAATGAGATTCATAGTTGTTTGCCCCACTGGAACAGCATTGTCTATGGCTGAACAGTTTGATGTATGAAAGGCAATCTCTGCCATACAAGCCTGATTCCGTCAGCAGCAGGTCCTCCCCCAACCACCACCACCCTCCATGTCACTGATGAATCCAAAGAAAAAAACAGGATTGTTCGAATTTGGCATCAGCATCGTTGATGGAGTTCTGTCTCGCAATTTTTCCTTAGGGTTTACACCCCAAATCTTTCCTCTGGTTGGATATGATTGTAAGGTAGTAGCTATTTGAAATCGGGGTTTCTCTTTCCCTAGATGGATTGATCTCAAGGCTAACAAACTCCACTTGCCCAACTGACTTGCTAATTAATCCATAACTGGGATCCTGGCAAGTGATGACTAAACCTGGAAACAATAATGGCTAAGAGGTCATTTTATAGTCTTCAAAACTCTGAAACTTCCAAACAAGGGCCTCATAACTGGATGCAGTTTAAAGTCAAACCCCAGGATAGGGTTGTACTGAATTCACAATAGTAAAAAGACAAAATAAAGACCCCTTTCAGTGATGAATGACCATGGGATTGCAGCTAGAAAGTTACCTTCCGAGACACGAGTCTAGGCAAGGTTGATTATGGGAGACCAACAGTTGCCCATGCATACCAGCCTGCCCTCTCTATGCCACCAATGTTATTCAAGGGAAGGACAAAGACTGATACAGCTTGGCACCAGTGACATTGCAACACCAACACATTTCTACAGCTGAGTGAATTGGTGAAATGTGAAATAAAGTGTTTTGCTCAAGAACACAACATACAGTCCGGTCTGAGAATCAAACTCACTATCTTATGATTGTAAGCCTGACACTTTAACCACTGAGCCATGTGCAGCACAACAACAAAAGTGCCTATACCAATGCCACATGAGAGTGCTCATGATGGTGCCACATAAAAGTGTTCATGATGGTGCCATGTAAAAGCACCCATGCTTGTGCCATGTAAAAATACACCTGCCAGTGTCACATTAAAGTACCCAGAACACAGTAAAGTGGTTGGCATCGGGAAGGGCATCCAGCCATAGAAACCAGGCCAAAACAGACAAATAGAGCCCAAGCAGGTTTTCAGCTGACCAGCTCCTGTCAAGCCATCCAAACCATGCTCTTATGGAGAAAGGAAGTTAAAAGATGATGATGATGATGGTGGTGGTGATGATGATGACGATGATGATGATGATGAATAACATAATTTGTCAAGCAGCAGAATTAGGAATTTAGTCCAAAAAATAAAGAAAATATAGCATAGTGAATCTAAAAAACCCAGCAGTGTACTGTAACATCATGTGAAACCCTACCGAAATGACACTGTTTCAACCTAGCTAGATCTCATCAGCTTTACTTTGTCTCAGACAGTTGGCCATATATATAGGAGTGTGTTGTGGCAGCATGAGATTATGAAATTCACTGTAATTATGGAACTTAACAAATAGCAGATGAATAGAAGGATTCTGTGAAAGAATATATTTTCCTGTGTTGGCAGAGCTTAGCAAGCTTAGCAAGAGTATGTTACTAAAATACATACATGCTTCATAATTATATATTTTTTTCTGGGAAGGTGCCGAGGGTTGGGGGTGGGAGGTGGGGAAGGTAGTTTGTATTGTGATAGAATGGTTTCTGGCGGTTGTTTATATCTACAAAATAAAGACAATCAATGCATGTGTTTGTGTATGTGAACTTGTGTGTGCATATGTGTATATAATGTGTGTGTGTGTCTTTCTATGTGTGTGTGTGCGTGTGTAGACATATATCTATATACACACACTTCCCCCCACCTCCGCACCCTGATGCTTTCCTG
>NC_142943.1:41507956-41555456 GCF_046866305.1 Octopus bimaculoides | reverse complement strand
ATACAAAAGACTGACCAGTGTCATGGGCTTGGGTGCTGGGGGTACTGGGGATGCGCTTGCACCCCAAAAAGTTTTGTGGAGTGCAAAATCAAAATTTTCCCCCTCTACTTACTTTTCTCAGGTTTGGAAAACAGTGAGTAAAAAGTGATCTGTAAAAAGTAACTTGAATTAGGTTTCTTCTCAAAGAACAAAGAACATAAATAAATAAATAAAAAGACATGACCTTATTTGTAAAACTGAGCCAGTGGCCATTGCCCAACTCCACCAGATATTTTAAGCATTTCAGCAATAATTTCTGATGAAGACAGGCGCCTTCATATCATTAACTGCTTTATCTCCCATACTGCTGTGAACCTGGATGGCTGGTCCCTCTATTGAATCTACTCAGGGTGGTCCTTCTCTCTTATATGTTCTTCACATTCAGCAACGTCTCATAAAAGCTTTACATCTCGTTCAACAAAGCTTGTGCTGTTGTGGGAGTTTACTCAGGTACCTCAGGTATCACAATGGAAGGGGCCAAAACACCTACAGAACTGCTGCACTTAAAAGTTTGGAGTATCATCATATCTTACCTGAATAGTATTAAGATTATCCGAGAAAGCAAACCATCACATTTGGCTGAGGGTGAGGACAAATGATGTAGCAAGATCAAATATTGAGGATAGTTAGAAACATCTGGCCCTGAGTTGCAACATCTAACTCAATACAGCTCACGCTGTTGTTTAGGGCTTTCTCATCTCCATTGGTGTGTGGCCTCAAGGATCTCTTGTGTCACAGTGGAAGGGGCCAAAACACCTACAGATCTGCTTCACTGCCTGGTGAGACATTGATTCAAGTATTCAGAGATGGTATACAGTAGCAGCCTCGGGACCCCAGAGTTTACCACAAATGTCTATGGCTTGATGTCCTTTCTCCTACCAACCTCTTTATGGAGTGTGTTTTATCATGGCATCACCTCCAAAGGGGTTGTTGAGTCCTCAATAAGACAACACTAAGAACCATCTTGACCATTATTGTCTCTTCTCATTTGCCAACCAGTAAACAGGTTGTGTTTTGTCTTGGTGCCAGCGCTAGTGTCATTCACCTTGTGACTAACTGGCACTCCATCACTTATGATGATGCGGGTTCCAGTTGATATGATTAATGGTACAGCTTTCTTGGGAAATTAATTTGAAAGTGACTGAGCATTCTACAGACATGCATACCCTCAATGTAGTTCTAAGGCAGATTGAGTGTGACACAGAATGTGACAAGACTGGCCCCTTTGAATTACAGGTACTACATATTTTTGCCAGCCGAGTGGACTGGAGCAATAAAGTGAAATAAAGTGTCTTGCTCAAGGACACAATGCACCACTGGAAATCGAACTCACAACCTTACAATTGTGAGCCAAATACTCAAGCCATGAAACTATGTGCCTAAAGGGATCCTCTTTGTTGTATGTTGTCTCTGTTGATGCAGGGTAACATGACTAATGCAGTGGAGGGGGTTCAGAGAGGGAGATTGTGGAAGGCAGGATGGATGATGTGGGAGGATGAAGAGGGTGGGGGAGAAAAGGGGTAGAGGTTGCTAGAAGGAGTAATGGTAGAGTAATTGTAGGTGGTAATGAGAGAGAAGGTGAGTGACAGGTAGTTGTAAAATGGTTGATGGTGAGTGTGGATTGGATGCTATTTGTGAGTGACCTGAAGATGGGGGGGGGGGGTGAAGCAGTGGCTAGCAGTATAGAAAGGGAATCTGAGATGGAGTTGGTATGAGCAATGAGTAATTATGATGGTGATGGAAGGAGACTGAGGGAAAGCTGAGTGGGGGGAAATGATGTTTGGGAGGGGTGCACTGGGTGTGATGCAATCTATCATTAGTGAGGTGTTGTGATGGGGAGGATGCTAATGACATCAAAATATTGTCGGCAAGCGTGGGAGACCTGGCTGGGAGTGAGGTATCAGATACCAACGGAGCTGATAGAATCTCTGAAAATAATTCAGGTAACACGATGAAAGGGATGCAATGAATGCTGTTAAAAGACTGGCAGCGAGTGATGAATTGTGGGAGATGGGAGATGTACTGAATGTTGGTAAAAGGGAGATGGGGGAGAGAGAGTGATGTTAGCTGTTAAGAATGTGGTGGATGTCACCAGAGGAGAATCATCAAACAGTACAGGTGTAAAAGAAAGGTTGTATTGGATATTGACAGATCCGAAGTGTATCCTTTTATTTCTTGAGCAACACTAAGTGGGGGAAGAGAGGAGAACTAGGGATGGTGGAAGAGTTGGGGGATTGAGTATGGGTAGATGTAGTTTTTCTTACATTCCATGGGTGGCCAGGTACAGTGAATAGGGAGGTGTGCAAGAGAGATGAGAGAGTATTGGATAAACAAGGAGGACAGGTAGAAACTCAGCAGGTACAAAAAGGGATGAAAGGCCCACCTGTAGATACATATATATCCGTTTCCATTAGTGCTTTCATTTTACTAAGCTTATCCTAGTGGTCAGTTCATCTCATTCATTGTGTTTTTTCCAAACATGGTCTTTTGTTATCTCCTTTGTGAGATGCACCATCTTGAAATCATTTCATACTAATTTTTTCTATGTCTCCCTCTTCCACAGATTCCATTTTTCTTGAGAGATTGGCACATCTTCCTGCAGCTGTCATTATCCATATAATAAATGCACCCCTTTTAAAGCCTAGCCAGGCTCACGGGCCTGGTTTCCCAGTTTCTATGTGTTCCCTAGCTGGACGGGATGCCAGTCCATCGCAGCATTACTCATTTTTGCCAGATGAGTGGACTGGAGCAACATGAAATGAAGTGTTTTGCTCAAGAACACAATGCGTCGCCCAGTCCAGGAATCAAAACCACAATCTTACGATCATGGTACTGACAGCCTAACCACTAAGCCACGGGCCTCTACCCATTATCCATTTACTTTACAACAATTCTGCCGCACTCGTCATTAGGCATGGCATCTTTATGAATCACCTAATTGACAATACAAAAGACTAGCCATTGCCCAACTCCACCAGATATTTTGAGCATTTCAGCAATAAATCCTGGTGAAGACAAGTGCCTTCATATTCTTAATTGCTTTATCTCTCATACTGGTGTGAACTTAGATGGCTGGTCCCTCAATTGAGTCTACTCAAGGGGGTCTTTCTCTCTTATATGTTTTTCACATTCAGCAACTTCTCACAAAAGCTCATCCATACTCTTTCTTTTCATCAACATTATAAGCAATTATGCCTCCATTGTTCCAAATATATTTCTCTCCCAAAATGTGTATCATGTTATATACATTTAATGTATATATCTACAAATTATTAATCAAAATACACACATCTTTTATTAACCCCCAACCAGTGGTCAATGTTATTGGAAGGGAACCACTGGATTGAATTCCGGGAATTTAACAGAAATTGGTGGTCCCTTAATAAATATTGTGGTCCTCCCTACAGTCCGCAATAGTGAACTGTACTTCCCAGTAGAACACCTGTTCTGGTTAATAGATTGATGGATGGATAAGGAAATAAACAGACAGATGGCTGACTGACTGACTGAATGGATGGATGGGTAGATGAATAGACAAATGGATTGAAGGGTTAGAGGAACTGTTCTGGTTGGGTACACAGATACAATGATTGATGGATCATGGTAAAGGCCTTGTCTGATTGAATTAAGTTTTGGGTGTGTAAATAAGCCAAAATGATACCACTCCTCTGTTGGCTTGAAGCTGATTGATTGTGTGAGAATTAAAAAGAACAAAAGAAAGAACTGAAGAATCAACTCCAATACCAGATTGGTATTTTATTTATTGACTCTGGAAGGATGAAAGACAAAGCTGAACTTGGTGTGATTTGAACTTGGGGTACAGAGAGCCAGAAGTGCCTCAAATGCTGTAATAACTCTATTAATTCATTACCTTCTAATTTATTCTTTTTAATTAGCCTAGAGAGGAAAGGTAGTGTCAATAAATCCCTTTTGCTTTTCAGGGCTTCTAAGATAAGGAGGAAGTTTTCCCTTGTTTGAGAACCAGGTCTAAATACAAGGGCCAGGTACTGGTATTAAAACCAGGCAATGGATTAAGTAAGTTACTACACAACAGGAACAGCCTCTGTTGACCATTCCTCTCAAGTCATTCATCCACCAATGTCTATGGTGGAAGAGATTTACCCATAAATTGTCTGAACCCAAAACCACAAGATTAATAAGCAAACTTCTGCATTGTCCATTGAATCCACTCTACCAAAAATGATGTGATATGACTAATGTAAGAGTAGAATTTTGATATGCAGAGTGGTCAGTAGATAGCCAGAGAGAGGGATAATACAGTCAAAACATTGGGGTGTCATTAATAAAAATATTTAATGTTATAACCAATCAATAGATTGGTTAGTATTGATGTAAATTTTATTGATCAAATTTGAGTTATAAATTACTTTAGTCCTAGTTTTACTGTCCACTGCGTGTATGTATTTGGGATGGTGGCCAAATGTGGCCACAGCTAGCCTACTATAAGACATGTAAATATGTAGATGTATGTGTATTTTATATATATAACTTTTACACTTACATGCACACCCCTATATATATATATATATATATATATATATATATATATATATATATATATATATATATATATATATGTGTGTGTATGCATATATATATATGTGTGTGTATATGTGTGTGTGTATACATGTGTATGTATGTATATATATGTGTATGTATATATATATATGTGTGTGTATATATATGTGTGTGTATATATATATGTGTGTATATATATATATATGTTTAGGATGGTAGCCAAGGACAGAGAGTGGGGTAGTTTATTTAAATATAGAAGTTGTCTGTTTGTCAAGTGTAATGGCCAGGATCCAGAACATATTAGTTCTTAAAAACTATATTTTTTTTCTTTCCATGTGTATGTGCTATATATATGTATATGTATATATTGAGTGGCTGTGTGGTAAGTAGCTTGCTTATTAACCACATAGTTCTGGGTTCAGTCCCACTGCGTGGCACCTTGGGCAAGTGTCTTCTACTATAGCCTCGGGCCGACCAAAGCCTTGTGAGTGGATTTGGCAGACGGAAACTGAAAGAAGCCCATCGTATATCTGTATATATCTGTATATATATGTATGTGTGTGTGTAGATGTTTGTGTGTCTGTGTTTGTCCCCCAACATCGCTTGACAACCGATGCTGATCTGTTTACGTTCTCATAACTTAGAGGTTCGGCAAAAGAGAGCAATAGAATAAGTACTAGGCTTGGGAGTGGACTGGTTACTCTCAACACGAAGTGCCACTTGCTGTGGTCCTTTATCATTCTGAAACATTACTTTGTTTGGAAACAGGTGATGATTGGCATCAGGAAGGGCATTCAGCCATAGAAAATCTGCCAAAAACAAACTATCCAACCTATGCAAGCATGGAAAATGGCTATATATATATATATGTATCATCATCATCATCATCATCATTTAATGTCCACTTTCCATGCTAGCATGGGTTGGACGATTTGACTGAGGACTGGTGAAGCAGATGGCTACACCAGGCTCCAAAGCATTTTAATTTTGACCCAACCCAATGCGTTACCAGTTAAGTGCCTGGTTCACTTGAATCCTAATCTTTTGGGCGCGTGTGTGTATATATATACATATGTGTGTGTGTGTGTGTGAGAGAGAGAGAGAGAGAGAGAGAGAGAGAGAGAGAGAGAGAAAGTGAGAGAGAGAGAGAGAGGAGAAATATGTATTTTTGTATGTTTTTCTATGCTAGTATGGGTTAGATGAATATATTAAGGCATTGTTTTTCTGACAGATGCCCCTTACTGTCGTTAAATCTTACCTGATTTTCAAGTATGGGATCCCTGATAACATGTCTTTGAAGGTGCGAAACAAGCAGACAATTTGTTGAAATGAAAAATGATGATGACAGTACCGTTTGAAGCTACTGACTTTTGTGGAGCTCACATTAACAAGCACATGGGCTTCTTTCAGTTTCTATCTACCATATTCACTCACAAGCCTTTGGTTGACCCAAACCTGTAACAAAAAATACTTATCCAGAATTGCTGTGCAGTGGTTCTGAACCTGAAACTATGAGGCTAGGAAGTGAATTAATTAACCTAACCACACAGCCATGCTTGCTCAGATATACAGTACAAACATGATAAATAAAACTTGAAGCATGAGTTTATATATATTTCTTTAACCATTTTTAACCAGCAGGCATTACAAATTGACTTGAAGGCTGACATTTTCATGTGTAAGTGCCATGCACAAAACTTCTGACACTTGAGTCACTTTGTAACTTCTACTGATTAAAAATGATATACATACTTACATATATAGAATTAAGGATAAAATCACTTCAATGATTTTATCAAGTGGTCAGCATAAAATCATGAAAGTGAATTTATCCTTAATTCTATAAAGAATAAAAATAAAGAAATATTTTTGCTCCTGATCAAAATCACATTTGCTGCAAGGTTATTTTGATAAAAAGCACGCGGTTGAAATGAAAAATGTAAATTCAACTTTCTCTAGTATACACGTGCAAATGTATGTATATAGTCATGCAGCTTCAGTGTTCATATGAGCATATATAAATATTTGTGCTTATATACTTCAGAATATTGTGCTGATGATAGCTGTATGTATTTCATTGCATTTAGCTCGAAATTGGTCCAAATACACAATTAACTGGAAAGTTGTATTTATTATTTTTCATTTGCCTGTGTTGCAGAAGAAATAAGGTAGTTTTTCATGCCATTTGGCATCTATCTTTAGCATTTTGGAGAGGCTTTTCTGATCCCTTTAATATAATTATGTATATAATTATAAATTTAGTATAATGTATATATACAAGTAAGCAGATAATTGTAAAACAAGGTGGAATGAAATAGCACTTGGTTACTGAAGGTAGAGTAGTATGTTTTTTTTATTGAAGCTGAAAAATATATTATATAGCATGTACCATCACAATTCTCATTTTAGTGTGATCCCAACTGTCTGACAAACATTAACATGAAACTCTGAATAACAGTTTGTGAAGATTTTTGGGGGCTTGATAAAAAAGTATATATATATTCTTTTATTCTCGTACTTGTTGCAGGAGATTCTGAAGTCTTCTGGAGGCTGTGGTTGAAGCCAATGGCAATTTTATTGAATAAATTTACTCTTTAGTATTTCAAGATATTTTTATGTAATTTTATATAAATATGTCTGTGAAAATGAAATGCTAGAGTTGTTTTCATTTTTGAAACAATTTAGACAATAATTTATTCACCACACCCTGTATATATATACACAACAGGCTTCTTTCAGTTTCTGTCTACTAAATCAACTCACAAGGTTTTGGAAATTTGTCCAAGGTGCCACAAAAAGAAACTGAACCAAGAACCATGTGGTTGAGAAGCAAACTTCTTACCACTCACCCAATGTCTGTATCTATCATATATATACTGAGAGAGAGAGTGTGTTGTGTTGACGCCCCCCAGATGATGAAATAGCCTAGCCCAATACGTAGATATAGAGGCAGAAGTCTAGACATCAGGGTAGTTGAGTAGAGATCATCTGAACGTACAATATAACAGTGGGGACGAAGATTTCATAACTCACACAGCCACTGTGTAGTATTGCAATATAGCAGAAAGAGAGAGAGAGAGAGAGAGAGAGCTTGATAGATAGATTAGACACCTACACATGCCTATATGCATGTATTTCTATGTATGTATATATCATCACCATATGTGTGTGTATTTAAGTATGACTATTTCCCCAACCTACATCCATTATATCATTGATATATACATTATTAACCATTAAGATAGAATTCCTTCTTCCATGTTGTTTGCTAATAAATTCTCAGAATTTGAAATGCTCCAGTAACGTCTCCATTTCTTCGCAGTTTTTCTTGCCAATCTTCAGCATCGGATGGGATTTAGTTATCTGGCTTTGTGAGACGTACGAACTGCTCCTCTACACAACTGGCAGCCTTTTAGTTCATTAGTCCAATATACAGTCATTTTTATTAATAAAGATTAGCTTGTGATTGTGTCATCTCTGTGATGCCGCTTGTGCAGCTGCTCTCTGCTACTGCCAAATAGACCTTTGTTCGGTTAAGCTATATATTTTAATTTCTGTCACATTATGATAGGTGTTGTTGAAGTAAGACCTAAGCTTCCTGCTGAGATATATTTGCGGCATAGCTTTAGCTCGTTTATTACAAATTGTTTATGTTCGTTGTCATTATTGTCATCCTCATTATCATCAAAATATTAAACCTACTTTCCCATAATTTGATGGGTTGGATACGTCTTCTATACAGCATCGCACCATATATTGCAACCCCTCATCATCCCCGTTGGCCCTCACCAATTCTTCTTAGGTCCTATGAGTTTTCTTCTTCATCTGTACATTTCTTCCACATGGGTCTCCTGTCACATCTTTTCCTAACTGCCGTCTTCCTCCTTCTCCTCCTCCTCCTCCATCATCCCCCTTCCTCCTCCTCCTTCCTTCTCTTTCTCCTTCTCCCCTCCTCCCCTCCATCTCTCCCTCCTCATCCCTTCCCCTCTGCCTCCTTCTCCATCTCATCCCTTCCTTCCTTTCCACATCCTCTCCCTCCATCTCTCCTCCTCTTCCTCCCCTCCTCTTTTCCTTTCCCTTCTCCTTTTCTCTCCTCCACAGCCATCATATATATATCTGCTGCACCAGCTCAATTTCCTTTCTTACACCCAACATCAGCTTCCTCCTCATCTAGTTTTTCTCTCTACACAGTTTTCCACTCAACATGTCACATGCATTAACCCTTCAGCATTCAGATTATTTATGTCAAATGAAATACTTATTTATTCACATTCTTTACCATCATTATTATCATCATCATCATCATCATCATCATTTAATGTCTGTTTTCCATACTGACATTGGTTGGATGGCTTGACAGGAACCGGCAAGGCCAGGGGCTGCACCAGGTTCCACAGTCTGTTTTGGCTGGATGTCCTTTCCAGTGCCAACCACTCCACTGAGCATACTGCATGCTTTCTACATGGTATCGGCACCAGGTTGTTTTTATATGGTACCAGCACATCACACCCGTTGTTTTGGACTGATCATGCATTATCCAGTAGCTTCAATATTTCAATGACGTGATTGTTTAATTTTAGAGTGACTTGTAGGGTTGGTGTCAGAGGCCAGATCTAACCAGTTTGGACATTAAACAGGGGGAATATTTCGGCTGGATATGGACAGTTCAAATACTAAAGGGTTAGCATTGTACATCTTATGATATATACTTACCTCATTGTTTTTGTCCACATTCACACATTCAGTGTCCGTGTATCACTGCCATGCAGCATTGCACTTCAAACATCATATCATTTGGCTTTCATACAACGAAAGAACACCCTTTTTGCTAACAGAGGTAATAGCTCATTAAATTTTTCCAACTTGATTTTTACACTGGCTATTATTCTTTCAAAACAACCACTCCTTCTTATTAGGTTACCTAGGTAACAAATGCAAGAAAATTTCATTAATAATTGAAAGAATTTATTTCATGTGCATTCTAACTGCTAATTACTTGTCTGTATTTATTACATATGAGATTCCTTTTATCTGTTAATCCGTCTCTGATCCCAATCCTCCGGTTGTGTACTCAGAGTTAATATTGAGTACATTATATGGAATTCCTACATAGTCCAATTATCATCATGACCACTTGCCAGGTGGCAAAAGCATTCTGATTTCAGGCATAGAAGTAAGCTAACTGTCTGGCTATTTGGCTTTGGTTTCAATCCTATGGCATGGTAACTTTGGCTTGTGTCTTCTACAATAGCTCTGTGCTGACCAATGCCTTAGGAGTGAATTCGGTAGACAGAAATTATATGAAAGTCTGTTGTATATATATATATATATATATATATATATATATATATATATATATATATATAAATAAAAGGATGCACCCCTTTGAGAATACCATATGTACCAATGATAACTGCATGGTATGTAGGATTAGCCCTGGCATTAACTGCACAAATAGAAATGTAGTTTACAGCATAAAATGCATGGAAGGTGCTTGTAAAGGCCTGAATATGACATATATAGGTGAAACAAATATGACGACAAAAGACAGTCCTCCAATTATTTACATAGGCTGGTCCATTTTGTTTATATATATTCATGTATAAAAATGTTATACTATATGCTATATTTTTATTTATTTATTATTTCTTCTTGCATTATTTCTTCTTGTGTTATTTCTTCTTATTCCTTATGTTTCACGGATTATGCTGTACTTCTTCTATATGTTCATTGAGGGGGTGTGGTATGTTTGAGTCGTTAACCCAGTCTTTTTCTTCTTTAACTAATATTTTACTCTTGTCTCAGTTATTCTGAGCACTTCTCCTTGCAGCCCTGTATAAAATCTATTGGTTTCCTAATAAGAAACCATTAATATTCTATATTATATATATATATATATATATATTTATTTATATACACACCAACTTTTCTATGTCATAGGGTTGGATAATTGCTGAGATATCCCATTACATGAAACCAGTGGTAGCCTTAATACTCAAATAATCTGTATCCATGAACGTGGTATCGTGCACTCATTCTCATTCAATATTAACAGTATGTGTGTGTGTGTGTGTGTGCGTGTTTTCTTCTTCCACTGCTTGGCAGTCAGGGGTTAGTTTGTTCATGCCTCCATAACTCAGCTTTTCAGCTTAAGAGACTTATAGGTACTGGGACAGGGGAAGCATTTGTACTACTAAACCCTTCAAGGCAGTGCCCCAGCATGGCCACAGTCCAGTGACTAAAACAAGCAAAAACTAAAATTCAACTAAAAGTTTTGTATTGAGATTCATCTTCAAACCATTTAGTTCTAAGTTTTGCTTCCTTGTTGGGTATTTTTTGCATTCTTCAACAGATTATTTTGTGAGAACTTGCTCTTTGGCCTATTGATATTTTCTTGCAGAGGAGTTTAAAACTGGATGGTCAATCTTAGACTCACCTACTGTTGACTGGAAAACTCTGATAAACGAGGGAGGGCTGCAAACTGGTCCCAGATGCAGATCTAGTTGGGTGTTAAATTTCTTTTCAAATTCATTGCTGACTCTTGTCTTTATGATAACATCTGTACTTTTATCTTCCTGGTAACATTTCTACACATTGCCTGTTTGACTCCCAAACCATTTACACTTAGTTCCCTTGACAACCACAACACCACAGAGCATGGTACTCTGTCTAAAGTTTTCTTCTGGTCAACAAATACTTTTTGCTAAGAATACCTCCTATGAAGAATGCCTCACAAGGAAGAGGACATCGGTGCTACCTTGTCTTGGCACAAAATAAACTTCATCTCAGCTTCCCTTATTTTCTTTCTAATTAATCGTGCTATAACTCTTCCCATAACTTTCATAACTTGCTCTATCCTTTATGGATGGCTTCTGCTGTTGTTTCTTTCTCAGCCATTTCCTTTGCTCCTTGGAACAGTTGATAGTGATATTTACTATACCAGTCATTGCATATGTCACCTCTACTATCTGATTAACTATATGAGGGATTACCACATGTCTAACTTCACTGGATAATTTTCAGTGCCTGTACCTGTGGTCTGGTTACTTGTCCTGGCTTCAGATCTGTTTGGGTACCCTCTCTTTCTATCCCACCTCTCCATCTTTTTCTCCCACAAATTCTCTTCATTCACCAACCTCTCATACAATAATTTTCTTTTCTGCTTCATTTTGAGATATCAGTGAGGGTGAACACATCGCTATCATCATCTCCACACTTGTATCACACTATCGCACCTGTGTATCATTATCTCTTCACTTCTTAACGCAGTGAGCTGGTTGCTTCTTTAGCCACACCGGGCAAAATGCTTAGCGGAATCTCATCTGTCCTTATGTTCTGAGTTCAAATAGACATTCAAATGTTTAAAAATGTCCCATTATATTTCAATAATTAAGTGATTTTACAAATTGTATCTTTTGTCTTTTGTCTTTTACTTGGCCATGCTGGGGCACCACCACAAACAATTTCTAATTGAATGAATTGACCCTGTTCTTATATTTTTAAAGTCTGGTATTTATTCTGTCTATCTCTTCTGCTGAACTGCTCAGTTATGGAGGTGTAAACACACCAATGCTGATTGTCAAACGGTGGGGGAGGAGAAATGCACACACACACACACACACACACACACACACACACACTCACACACACATATGTATGACAGGCTTCTTTCAGTTTCCATCTACCAAATCCATTCCCAAGGCTTTGATCAGCTCAAGGTTAATGTAGAGGACACTTGCCTGACATGCCGCATAGTGGGACTGAACCTGGAATCATGTGGTTGGGAAGCAAACTTCTTACTACACAGCCATACCTGTCCCTATATAAAAAAAAATTGTTAAAATATTTTATGTATCATTGAAGTATAACCAATTTATTGTACATAAATTTCAACAACAAAATCTTATGTGGTCCTCCATGGATCATATGTACCCTGTTGAGAATTGCTATTCTAGCCCCGCACAATGGTAAGAATCATCTCTTTACTTTTCACCATTGATATCCTCATTTGCTTTGAATCACCCCCAGATCTGACGTGTGATTTGCAAACTGATGCTTCCATACAGTTTCGCACCCATTTTACTAAAATGTTTGCTGTGACTCTTAATCTCCTGTCCTTTCTACTGCTATACAGTAGCACATCCTCTTAGCCTTTTTGCCACTCCATAAACCATAGATATAGAAATGATAAAGTATTCCCTCCAGATTGACTGCTAAAAAAATATAAACTTTATATTGTATGCATTGCTAAAAAGTTTGTTCAGACAGAAGTTCATTTAATTTTACTGCTTAAAAAAAAAAACAACTAATAAAGCAAAATCTTCTGCAAAAATACCCAGTTTATTTCCAAAAGATGTGCTGACTTTATTATTTAAGTTTCCATTAATAAGTAAACATTTACTTGTTTACAGAGAGATTTCTTCTCTGGTTATGTAAAGTTTCAACTCCTTTGGGGATAGTGGTGAGTTAAGTGTTTGCTTTTAGCTAAGTATCTCTCCAAGTGTTTGCTTAGTGTAGGTTTAACCTCTGTCGTCAATGTAGACACGTTTTTAATAGTCGAAGTATACATAATGGTAGTTGCATATACACTCGTGTGTGTGTGTGTGTGTTTACCTGTAGGTTTATGTCCTGATTCTGTACTTAGGTTTTTGTTGGCATAAATTTCATTAGAAACCTTGGAGGGTTTCATTTAAAAGACTTAGAATTTCGATAGTATATTAAAAAGAATTTCTCTTAAGTTAAGCTGGTCAAAGTAAAGTCTATAATAGCTAAAGATGCAGTCTAACATATATATATAGAGAGAGACGTGAGATGTATATGCATATACACAAACCATTTATACATACATGAGTAATTATACACATTTAGTCTATCAATAGACGTATTGATAAGTATGAAAAGCAAATCACTTCCCCAAGTTAAAATCTCATTCAAACTCCATCATCACCTGCCAATGTTTGGTTTATGAGTTGAACATGTTATGTAAATTACATTAACGAGAAAGATTTCTGGAAGAGAACGGAGGAGGAGGAGAACAGTGTGGGGTGGGGGTCGGTCTGGGGTGGGGGGTGAATAGCAAATTGCAAAGTTACTTACTTTTAAGGCTTCTCCATGTTGTTGCTGTTAACACTGGCACAGATGGTGGTGGTGGTGGTGGTGGTAGTTAATAATGTTACCATTATCACCACCAACAACAACAAAAACACTCATCATCATCACTGACATCATCATCATTGACATCATCAGTATTATTCACATCAACAACAGTAGCAGCATCATCATCATCACCTTGATTAACATATCATTATCATCACTAAAAAACCCATTATTACCTTCATCACTATCATCATCATCATCATCAGCATTGTCATCTCTAATCATCGTCAACATCGTTGTCACCACCTTCCCCAGCATCACCTGCATTATCACCACCATTGTCCTCATCATTCCTTATCTCCACCACCACCACCATCATCATCATCATCATCACTGTCATCACTTGTTGCTATAGCCTGCAATGAAACTATTCCAAGGTTTCCCCTAATAAGATGTCTTTCACTAATTAATCTTATTAGCTAATGTAGTGAAGAAATGATGTTAATATTTAAAGTGTCACTTAACCCTAGGCACATCTTGATCCGGATCATGTACGTTTGAATGTATTCCAACTGTGACCTTCCCATTTTATACAATGTGCAATTGACCCCATATGAAGATAGCAGGGTTGTTATTTGAAGGAGCTTCCTCTGCTATTTCTAGAAGGTCAAGTATTTCATGTAGATGATACTTGTGTACATTTGGAATAGGTGAAAGTTATATAGTGGTGGTGGTGGTGGTGGTGGTTGTGATGGATGGGAGAGTGGTCATGTGATTGGCTGGTGGAGTGAGAGGGGGTCATTGGGATGGCTGAGGTGATGGTGGTTATGATGATAATGGTAATAGTAGCAGTAGTAGTAATTGTGATAGTGGTGGTAGTGGTGGTGGTGGTGGTGATCATGTTGGTTGTGATGGTGGTGGTGATAATGGTGACGGTTGTGGTGGTGGTGGTGCTCCTGATAATGCTAGTGGTGATGATAAATATATTTATAAAATACAATTAAAGTTATCATATACCAAACATGACAATAGAAAGGGTTAATATCCACCACGACCACCACCACCACTGCTACTACTACTACTACTTAGCAGTATGCCCTGTTAGAGTTAAGTTTATGTATGTGATTAACTGGAATATATGACAGTGCTCTCTCTCTCTCTCTCCAATATATTTCAATTGAAGAAAGCAAACAAAAAATAAATAAAAAAAAACAATTAACCTATATCAAAAGCAAAAACAACAATGAAATATTACCCTAATAAAAGATAAATTGATAATTTAAAGTAAAAATACATTTTTTTTTGGGGTCCTTTTTTTATGTTTGCTTAATTTTTGCTTTTGATACTTTCAACCTTTCCCAGTAACCAAAGTCGTTAAAAGGGTTTTGTCAATTATTATTGTTTTCGTTTGTTGTTGTTGTTATCATCTCTTTCATCATCATCATCATCACCATCATCATCATCATCAGTATTGACGTTTGCTTTTTCGGGTAAAAAATGCCGTAATAGAATTGGAATTTCCACTTTCATACAAAATTTCTGTATTTTATTATTTTAATTTTTTTTTTGTTATTTAGGTTGTATTTGTTGTGTGTTTCTTTTTTTTTTTTATTTAGCAACTTTCAATATATGTGTGTGTATGTACAAATACATAAATATATGTATATTGTATATATGTAATTTTCTACGTAATTATCAATTTTGGATTTTATGTCAAGTTATATATAAAATCAATTTGACATTAAACTGAAGGATTACTTAATACTTTTTTATTAGAGTACATATATATTAAACTTTTTCAAGGGAAAGATTGATAGTGACTTCGAAGTTTTGGCTTGCTCACTATGGTCATAGTCTGATGAAGGCGAACAAACTGAAACTTTGAAGTTGCTGCCAAACTTTCCTTTGTAAAAATTTAATAGATACACACAAACACACACATACACACATAAACACACACGGGTACACACACAAATACACACAAACATACAAACACACACACACACACACAGGTACATACACAAACATACACAAATACACAAAAACACACACACACAAACACACACACACACACACACACACACACACACACACACACACACACACACACACACACACACACACACACACACACAATATCTAAACACTGCAGGATGTTGAAGTTCTGCTTGATAGAAGATCCAGAGAAAATTTCACCTGCACAGTCAGTGGTTGCATTGCAATATCAAAAGCTGAATTTGTCATCCATAAAAGGTCACATATCAAAAGTCCAACACAGTAATGCTTCTATGGAAACATTTCCAGTAGCCCTGACGGAACGCTGCTCTCTTTTATATCCAAAATTATGCTAATCTACTGCTGTGATGAAAATCAGTCTTCAATGAATGCATAACTATGAAGTTGCTGTCGGTGTGATTCTTGACCAAATAATACTGTGTAACAAAATTGGTTTTTGAATTTTTTTCTTTTCTTTGGTCTGTAAGTGTTATTTCCTGTTTGCTTCTATCTAGAAATCAAAGGAAATCACTGCAAACCTGACCTATTTTCCATTACATTTCAGAAAGATTCAGTGCTGAGTTGTTAAAGCAGAAATATCTTTATAGCAAAATGAAGAATTCCGGGTAGAGGTAGAGGTCCACCAAAGTTCAGTCCTCAGCCCCCTCCTATTTATCATAGTCCTCCTTGCGATAACACAGGAATTCAAGACAGTATGTCCCTGGGAGCCCCTCTATACTGATGACCTTGCACTAATTGCTGAGTCACTATCAGAACTAGAGAAGTTTCAGGTGTGGAAGCAGGGACTAGAATCGAAGGGCCTTTAGAGTCAACCTAGTTAAAACCAGTCCTAATAAGTAGGAAGGTAGACAAAATAGACAAAACACAAACCCCTACAAGTAGATGGCCCTGCTCGATCTGTAGAAAAGGTGTAGGTAGAAACTCTATAAGATGTACCCAGTGCAAGCTATGGACACATAAGAGAATGTTGTTTGACCTTAACCACTTGAGTTATGTCCCTTAGTGGCTGACAATATATGCATTTCTGATCATGAGCAGGAGTAGTAGGAGAGCATCATGGCCATTTGTTGAGAGGAGTTTGAATAGGGGTTTGAATAGATGTAACAAAAGCAAAGTTTGAAGGAAATTTTAGCCATTTTTCATGCTTTCTAGGGGTAAATAAATAGGAAATAGCAGTTGCTACCCAAGGACAAAAATCATGTTACATAATGTAATGTGCTTTGTCACAAATTTAAGCAAATTCATCTGAAGGCCCATGGTAGAAATGCTATCAAGACTGTCCAAATATAACATTAAAATCCTTTCCAGTTTATGTCCATGATAGAAATACTACCAAACCTACGTAAACATAATACTGAAATCCTTATCACTTAAGAGAATGTTGTATGTTGGAACTGCACTGATTGCAATGAGATAGTTTCTGATGGAATTGCTCAACCTTTACTTCTGTAAATTCCTTGTTTGGGCTGCAGCAGCAGAGAACAGTCATTGCTAGGTTTCTCAACAGAATTATTCATGTCATGCTCGACATGTTTCTTAATATTGATGTCGGTGATAGACCTCCAGGCAAAATGCTTAGTGGCACTTTGTCTGGCTTTACATTCTGAGTGCAAATTCTGTCGAGGTTGACTTTGCTTTCCATCCTTTTCAGAGTTGATAAAATAAATATCAAGTCAAGCACTGGGATCAATTTAATCGACTTAACCCCTTCTCTGAACTTACTGGCACTTTTACCAAAATTTGAAACTAGTATTGAGCCTGGTATTAAGGGCTTTTGGAGAAAGATGGACATCAACTCCTCCAGTGGTGGCATTTCTCTTGTTCTTCATTGCTGATGATTTTATAACAGAGTACTCCTCAAATGCTTCCTCTGTAAATGGATCATCATATTGCCTGTGATGTTCCCGTAGGCAAATGATGTCAATGTTATACATACACACATCATATCGAGACATGTATAGAAACTGTCCCATTGTCAGTTATGAAGACAACGATTCCTGTTGATCTGATCAATGGAACAGCCTGCTTGTGATGTTAACATGCATGTGGATCAGCATTCCACAAACACGCACATCCTTAACATAGTTCTCAGGGAGATTCAGTGTGACACAGAATGTGACAAGGCTGGCCCCTTTGAATTACAGGTACTACACATTATTTGTCAGTTGAGTTGACTGGAGCAACTTGTAAATAAAAAGTCTTGCTCAAGGACGCAATGTGCTGGCCGTAATTGAACTCACGACCTTACAGTTGTGAGCTGAATATCCAGACGACTAAGCCACGTGCCTTGTACCCTGTAAGAGAAAAGGGATCCTCTCTGTTGTATATTGTCTCTGTTGATACAGGGTAATGTGACTAATGCAGTGGGTAAAGGAGGGGGTTCAGAGAGGGATGGAAGGATGGATGATGTGGGAGCATGGAGATGGTGGCAGGAGTGATAAGGGTCACAACTGGAAGAGGGTGGGGGAGAAAAGGGGTGCAGGTTGCTAGAAGGAGTAATGGTAGGAAGAGTTATTGTAGGGGTTAATGAGAGAGAAGGTGAATAATGGGCAGTTGTAAAATGGTTGGTGGCATGTGTGTGTGGTGGATGCCAGTTGTGACCGGAAGGGGTGAGGAGCAGAAAACGTTAGATAGAGAGGGCAAGAGTCATAAGTAGTTATGATGGTGATGGAAAGCTTCATTTGCAGACATAGGTGTGTGGTGAGAAGCTTGCTTCCCAACCATATGGTTCCAGGTTCTGTCCCACTGGTGGCACCTTCAGCAAGTGTCTTCTACTATAACTCCAGGTTTACCAAAACCTTATGAGTGGACTTGATACACAGGAACTGAAGGAAAGTCTTTGCATGTTTGTATGCATGTATTCAAAACACCTAGTTTTAGAATAGGGGCAGCTGATGAAGGAATAATTCCATCAGTGAATTGTTTGTTTTCCTATGTGTTTGTTCTGTTGTCTGTAAATAAAGTCCGTTTTGTTTTTATGTCCCCGTTCATTTTTCTACGTCCTGTACCCGGATATGCATCTATATATACATGTCCATGTAGGTATGTACATATATGTATCTATACATGCATATGCTTATATATCATTTGTATTATGTATATATATATATATATATATATGGAATGACCAAATATAAACACCATTGGAACTCACACACAAGGTACAGGAAACTTATATAAACATCATGCTGCTTAAATAATGGAACTGCAAATACAATATCCTTATGCATCTCAGTTCTATTTTCATTCCTTCACTTCCCTCTGTATTTCATATCTTCTCTACAATAATTATTACTCAAACGTTTTCTCGCACTGTCTCTGGTGAAGGGATACGTAAAATATCCCAGAAACAGCTGTAAGACCTTCACTTTATAAATGTTCTGAAAACTATTCATGGCCTTGGATTTTTTTTTATCTCATTCTGTCAATTTCACACACACACACACACACACACATACACACACACACACACATACACACACACACACACATATATATATATATATATATATTTTCAATATTTAACATAAGCAAGGGGTCAAAAGTTTTGTGACTCAAGGGGTCAAGAGTTTCATGACGCAAGGGTCAAGAGTTTCATGTTTTCACTTACCAAACTTTTAGAAACCAGAGAACACTTGTTTTAAATATACTACCTCACCCACACATATATACATGAACACTTACCTCTGTGGACATCAATTCATATCTGCATATATAATGATTATATATGTATACACACACACACACACAATAGCCATTACCAGCAGATGACAACTGATAAAGGTGAGCTCCTTATCTGTGGCCATATTATTCCTGTTTTGTTTCTCGTGCCTCATATTTTCTTGTCTTCTATATCTCTTATTTTATCTTTTTGATCATTAACACACACACATCTATCTTTCGGAACTATTGCCTAGTGGTTAGAATATCACAATCAGTTCTAAAATAAGGATTTCTGGTTCAATTCTTGGTGTCCTGAACATCACCTGAGAAGTGATTGGTGACAATACTAACAGTATGTCTACAATTAGTATAAATGGCTTAATTGTGGAATAATTTTGGTTTGTTGCACTGAAAAGGAAAGGTTTACTACGTCTGGCAAAATTCTTTGTCAAAGCGAGAGCAAGAATGTTTTTCCACTGATATGGAATACATAGTTTGGTGATAGGCTTGTTATTTCCTCTTCCAAACTGTTCTCTCACACACAGCTGGTTCTTGTTTAAATAGTCTTCTATTATATACAGATTGTTGTTGAAGAGAAACAAAATTAAATTTAATCTTTCCCTAAATTATAATTCCTAGATTTAATCTCTCTTAGATAACATGATTAACATAAAATTTAGTCATCTCATTAAGAACTTAATTAATTTGTATTTTGTTAATCATTTTTCTTTCTTTCTTTCTTTCTTTTTTTTTTTTTTTGCAAGCAATGTTTATGTTGAAGTAAAACCATATCTTCAGACAAGATTTCTATCTATTTTTTTTTCCTTTATTATTTTTGACTAATGTTGAATCAAAACAAAGAAATATCGTACTTTAATTAAAAATAAATTTTAATCAATTTTTAGCATACTTTTGAGTAAATTAGCTACTTTTGTTTTAATTATATGTGTGTTTGTTTGTGTGTGTGTGTGTGTGTAAAAACATAAAGAATGCTTGTGTTTGGCTTCACTTTTTGTTGTATGGAGTTTTCTGATAAAAAAAGACTTAGGGATTTTGCAAACCTTAGAACTCACAGGGCTGGAGCTGAACCCAGTCTCCAAGGCATATGAATGACAGAGATTATGACCCCCTCTACAGAATAGGATGTCAATCCATGGCAGGATTGACTTACAAGCTATTGCTATTTCTATTGGTGAAACCCATTTACAGCTGAGTAGACTGAGGCAACTTGAAATGAAGAGTTTTGCTCAAAAATACAATGCACTACCCAGTCTGGGAATTGAAACTGCTATCTTATTGTTCTGAATACAACGCCTTAACAATTATATCATGCACAAAGCTAAGTATCAATAATTAATCTTTGCACCCTCTCTTCCCCACTATTTGATTTATAAATCTCGTTTTGCATAAGTCATTGTCTCACTTCTTGTACTTCTGCTGTCTGGTTAGGGTCATTTTGTGACAATTATTATTATTATTATTTTTTTTTTCTGTCGTCTTCTTTTTTCTATTTTTTTCTGTCTTTTACTTTTCGCCTGTTATAAAATTGCAACTTAAAAACTGATGATGTCATTCCATCAACGAGGGGGCGCTGGTTGCTCTCGTTCATACTTTACGTTTAAATTTCTGTAATTTTGAATTTTTAACACTTCTTATTTCGAACTTGACAAAGACAGTCCTACTGTTGAAATATTGTTCAACTAATAAGATATCTTACAATCGAATCGCACTCTTCGTCTTGACTGTTTACCTTTGTGAAGAGTTACGTCAATCCTTTTTGAAATGTATTATTATTATTATTATTATTATTATTATTATTATTATTATTATCATTATTATTATCATTATTATTATTATTATTATTATTATCATTATTATTATTATTATCATTATTATTATTATTATTATCATTATTATTATTATTATCATTATTATCATTATTATTATTATTATTATTATCATTATTATTATTATTATCATTATTATTATTATTATTATTATTATTATTATTATTATTATCATTATTAATACAGACGTTGCATTGTATACAATATCATCTGGTTGTTGATTAAAGATATTGTATCTACCGGGGGTTTGTACTGTTTGTTATGTCACAACAAGGACCTCAGACAGACAGTATTTTACACAATATGCATGCTGTTCTAAGTAATGCTGACTTTTGCAATACATCTAGATTGTAGGGTATTTCTAAGGCTTCCAGATGCTTTTTTTCAGATTGGGTGGTATTGAACCCAATGCTCCGATGATAATAGGGATAACCTTTATGTTCGACTCTCGTAGCTGCCACCTCTTGGCGATCACAATTCTCAGGTCTCCATATTTATCAACTTTTTCTCTTTCTTTCATGATATGTTGATCTCCTGGCACTCGCTTTTTGTAGAAAGGATTTTTATTATTATTATTATTATTATTATTATTCAGTAGCCTTATTTTTATCAAGTGCTTTCACTGCACTACCAAGTGCAGCTCTGTATGCCTTGGGTATGCACTGTAGCTTGTTTTGGTTTTATTATGTTTTCTGTATTGAAAGCAATATTTTCTTTGTTGTATAGTCTTTTTATCCTTTTATTTGTTTGTCATTTGACTGTAGCCATGCTGGAGCACAACATTTTAGTTGAACAAATCAACTCCAAGACTTATTCTTTGTAAGCTTACTACTTATTCTATCAGATCTTTTGCTGAACCACTAAGTTACGGGGGACATAAACACACCAACATCAGTTGTCAAGCAATTGTGGAGGGTGGGGGATAACACACACACACACACACACACACACACACACACACACACACACACACACACACACACACATATATAAGATGGGCTTCCTTCAGTTTACAAATACCAAATCCACTCACAAGACTTTGGTTGGATGAGGCTAAGTAGAAGACACTTGTCCAAGGTGCCACCATGTAGTTGGGAAGCAAGTTTCTTATCATACAACCACGCCTAAGTCCTAATGTTTTGGTTATGCATTTATCTGTATGGTTTTTAACCATACCTAATGCACTGATAATTATAGAGATTATATTTGTTTTCAGGTTCCACAATCTGGTTGCCTTTATTTCTAGATTGTTGTATTTCAAGAGTTTCTCTGTTTCTTTTAGAAATACATTGCCATTTTGTTAAGAATACATTGTTAGAAATACATGTCGATTAGAAGGCATTTTTTCACTGGTGGTCCCTGTGTCTTTTTTACAACCCAAGGAAATATCTATAATTAATGACCAAAGCTCTTTTCAGCTGCTTCTTTCATCTGCTCTATATCAATTACTGTGCAAAGTATTTTCTATTAGTTGATGATAACTATGTCTGGTATTCTTGCCTTAATCAATTCAGCAAATTAAATATTGAAAGCCCACAGCTTAAACAAGCTAATTTTCTTCTGCTGCATTCAATCAATGATGTCTTTACCTCCTGTCACTACTTCCCAAATTATATTTTCTGTATAATTTCAGCATTGTTAGTGTCGTTGTTGTCATCATCGTCATCATCATTCAACATCCATGTTCCATGCTAGCATGGGTTGAATGGTTAGATAGAATCTAGTGGGTACAAGGTCTACATTGTACTCTAGTGTCTGCTTTGGCATTGTTTCTATGCTGAAACTGTGCGTAAGAGGAAAGATTTATCACTTCTGGCAGAGTAATTTGTTAGAGAGAGTGAGAGAGCAAGAATGTTTTTCCAATGGTAAGGAATATATAGCTTGGTGATAGGTTTGTTATCTCCTCTTTCAAACTTTTGTCTTACAGAGCTGTTTCTTGTTTAAATAGTCTTCTTCAATATACAGATTGATGGAGATAAACAAAATTAAATTTAATCTTTCCCTAAATTATAATTCCTAGATTTAATCTCCCTTAGATACAGTTTTCAGTCATCAAAACCTGCATTATTGTTATATATCTCACATTAGCTCATGGATGAGGCATGGTGTGAGTTAACAATAATTAATAACGATCTGTAATCAATACTTTATACAGTATTTCATTGTTATGTTCTGTTCAGAAGCAGATCCATGACCTAAGGCATTCTAGCCATGAGCCTTGCATCTAATATACAGGAATATGACATTTTCCAATGGGTTGTAATTTGAGGGAGATTTGGCTGCTATTTCTAGATTGTCAAGCAATTGCATTTAAGGCTGTCTTATTGCTTAGATAGTGAAATGTAGTGGACTGGTAGAATGCTGGACTAAATACCTTGTGGTATTTGCTTGCCTTTAGGTTCTGAGTATAAATCTCCACCAAAGTTGAATTCATTCTTCCAGAGACCCAGTCAACTTATGTAGATCAATACAACCAATCAACCATATCCTCTCCCTCCCAAAAATGTGAAGTGGTATCAGCCACAAAACAACAAAACCTGCTATTCAAATAAAAACACCACAATATTGTTTCCATGGAACTCTTTTCTCTACTTTTCCTCAAAGAAGGACTATTATTTGAAATATTGAACCCTTATTTCCTCCTTACAGTGAAAAGCTAAGAATTATTTACTTTAACCCTTTAGCATTTAAAGTGGCCATATCTGTCCTAACCAGTGCTTTTTCTGTGGCACCAGCATCCACACCAATGCTTTTCATGTGGCACCTTAGTTTTAGGTCTAGTACAGAGGGACAACAGAGCAACACTGGTAGGAGGTGAGGTTGAAGTGGTGAAAGGGGAGAGTGAAGTGTAGTATCAGAATAAAACAGGGGACACTAAGCTAAGAGCAGTTAGAAGTTAGCATAAGTCAAGGCACTTGTGAACATGACAGGAGAAATGAAGAGGTAGAAGAAAGTAACAATTGAGAAATTAGCAATTAGCAGTTGAGAAATGGAAACAATACTGCACTTCACTCTGCCCTCTGTTGTGTCTCTGCACTAGACCACATCTATGTTGCCTGAGATACACCAGCACATTATTCTCAGTTTTAGGATCTCAATTCTATTGTAGTGGGTGGGTCTTTTCAAGTACAGCAATGCGCCACATATCTTGGTCTTCTGTCATCTTCTTTGCAAGGTTCAGCATTTCAAGATCAGCCTCCAGTTCTTCATCCCATGTTTTCCTGGATCTCCCTCTTCCACAACTTCCCTCCACTTTAAGGAAATTCACATCGTTTTGAATCAATCATGCATTATCTTGCAGCTTTGAGAATTTTGATAACATGATTGTTTAGAACAACGTTGTAGGGTAGATGCGAGTGGTCAGATCTGGCTAGTTTGAACATATAATATTTGTTAGAATATTTGGGCCAGACCTGGCTGGTTTAACTGCTAAAGCATTAAGATAAGGTTTAATCTGACAGAGATTTGGTTGCTATTTCTAGGAACCATATTCTCACATTAGCTCATGGTTGAGGCATGGTGTGAGTTAACAATAATTAATAACGGTCTGTAATCAATACTTTATACAGTATTTCATTGTTATGTTCTCAGTTTAGAAGCCTGTCAAGGTTGACCCAACTTTTATTTCACTACCGTCTCTAAGTAGCGGGGCATATTAGAAGAGTGGGGTGAGTGTGTGTATGTGTGATCAATTATATCTCTCCTCCTCCCTCTCCTCTCACACATTTGTAGACATGTGTCCATGCAAGGATCATTATTATTGAGACATGAAGAAATATGGCGCTGCAGTGTATTTAATGATTCTTTTTGCAAGTGTTGCTTCAATTATCTCAAACTTTTCCTTATATTTCAAGAACAATAAAACCAAAAGTTATACAATATTCCTGCAACCAATCAATTTAGTTGTCCAATAGAATATTTGCCTCATATTTAGAAGCATTTTATGCAATGACTTCATTAAAATATTCACTTTCTTGCACAAGCAGATTTTGTAAACTACATTCATAAGTAGAAAATCATTTTCATTGAAAAATCTTTTGCTCAATGCCATTCAGGGATCTCTCTTTCACCACTTCATTGTCTATTTGCCCTGATTCTATCTGTTTACCTATTTCTGCAGGAATTTGCCCTGCATTTATCTGTCTGTTTGCCCATCTCTACATCAATTTGTGGTCAGGTAATTGTCAGGTTTAAGGCATCAGCTTCAAAGAATCTGTTGGATATGTATGTACTTGTGCTTATGTGTGTGTGTGTCTAATTATATATATATATACAGGGTGTGGTGAATATATTGTCGTCTAAATTATGCAAAACAAAAAAAAAATAACACTGACATCTCATTTTAACAGGTATATTTACCAAAATTACATAAAAATATCTTGAAAGAGTAAATTTATTTGATAAAACTGCCATTGCCTTCAACCATGGCCTCCAGACGACTTCGGAATCTCTTGTAACTCCTTGTTTAAATTGGTGAATGCTGCCATAATCCTTGCCTTCAGTTCATCTTTGATTTTACAAGGAGTTTTGTTGGTCAACCACACCCCACAAGTAATAATCAAGGCGGTTGCAGTCTGGTGAGTTAGGTGGCCAGATGTTAGGGGTGATGTGATTGCAGAAATTGTCTGACAGCCATAACTAGGTTCTCCAGTTTGTGTGGCAGGGTGCAGAGTCCTGTTGCCAGAAACAGGGTCTTCCAGCAGCCACCCTCTTCACCCAGTGCAGCGCTACCTCCTCCAGGCACTTGATGCTGGCCTTTGTTTTGAATCTGTGGCCATGTGGGAAGAAGAATGGAGGCATAACGTCGCCATCCTTAGTGATCACTCCAAACACCATGATGTTGACTGGATGTTTGATTTTTATTGCTCTCGGTACATCCACTGTCCTCAGATCAACACCCAAAACGCTCTGAAATGTTGTTATTGGAGCTTCTGATGCAAATGCCAAGTAGTACAGTATGTTTTTTCCCAAATTTCTGGCAGAGTGAATTGCATCATGATGCTGTTGTTCTCACAGTCAGTGTCCAAAGTCTTAATAAGGAGGAAGGCAGACAAATCACAAATCCCTCCAAGTGTGTGTGTGTGTGTGTGTGTGTGTATGTGTGTGAGTGTCAAGGTGCATGACTGACTTAGTGGTCAGAGCATCAGGCTCACAATCATGAGGTAGGGAGTTCGATTCTCAGACCAGTCTGTGTGTTCTGTTCTTGAACAAAACACTTCATTTCACATTGTTCCAGTCCACTCTGCCATAGTAATGGGTTGCCACATCACTGGTGCCAAGCTGTATCAGCCTTTGCCTTTCCCTTTGATAACATCGGTGGCACAGGGAGGGGAGGCTGGTATACGAGGGTGACTGCTGGTCTTCCATAAAATCAACCTTGCCCGAACTTGTACTTTGGAGGGGAACTTTCTAGGTGTATACTATTGTCATTTATGATCGAAGGGGGTCTTTCCCCCTTTTTTACCCTATATATATGTATGTGTGTGTGTATGTCTCCCCTTTGTATGGATAAGGGCACAGAAAGTGTGTCAAGGCCTAATAGGAAGCAGTCTGGCTTCCTAGGGCTAAACAGCAGTAGTATATTCCCTTATTGGGACTGTCACGTTAAGTTGGCAGTATACAACTACTTTATATATATATATATATATATATATATATATATATATATATATAATATATATATATATGTAAATAGATACATATATATATATATCCATATAATGTCTGTGTGTGTGTATGTGTCTATACATGCACAGCGTCCTCTGGAATCTCCTGCTGATGTCAGCTGTTTGCCAATTCTTGGTTTCATCAAACACCTTGATTCCATCACTAACCATTCACTAAATGCTTCATGCTGTTGTTCTTCTTGTTGTTGTTTCACTGATGTAGAGTTGAAAAAAAGAAATATATAAATATATTCCAGTCTTCGGAGATGAGAGCAGAATAAGAAATCGACTTCTTCATTTATTGTCTTTGACAAAACTGATTCTATTCTAGTTTTTCATGTTTCCTTCTCATATTGTATCCAATGACAGGAATTGGTTTTACATTTCTGTCTCAATAGCTCCCCCCCTCCACCTTTCCTCTCTTCCACTCACCTTCTCTTATCCTGTCTTATCCTGTTCTTTCATCTCCTCTCTACTTTTCACTTTCTCTCTCTTTCTTCCTCTCTTTCTCCCCCATTGTTATCTTGTTAGCTTGCTAAATCAATAACTGTGCTAGTTCTTACACACATATAACTCCTTGTGCATGTGTATTTATATATATATATATATATATATATATATTTATATATATATATATATATATATATATATATATATATATATATATATATATATATATATATGTATATATATATATGTTTAATGGTAATGAATGATTCTGTATGTATATGTATGTGTGTGTGTGTTTATGTATATACATACATTCATATGTGATGTTGTTGATGCTATGCATGTGAATGTATATTTAATGTATATATGAATGTTTGTACATATGAGTGATGTCTTGCACGTGTGTGTGTGTATATATATATATATATATATATATATATATACGTATGTGCGTGTGCACCCACACACATGCACAGAATAGCATGAAGCTAATGGACAAGAAAGGAATCCATTTAAAAAAAAAAACTGTATACTCTATAACGTGTATTGAGTTCTTCCGTATTCGTTTCACATGAAACATCATTTGCATATTAAGCACATAAATCAAGATCATCTTGATTCTATTTTCTGTGCTGGCTGGTTAGGGTTGTTTGAATCTTACAGGGTGGACGACCATGTCTTGCTTTAGTGTCTCAACTCTGGTATGTTTTCTAAGACTTGATGTCATTTCTCATACCAACCACTTCACAGTATACTGAGTGCCGTTATTGTGGCACCAGCGTTAGTGAGGTTGCTGTGTCACTCACAAGACTAATTGAGAGTGTAGTAGAGATGGAAGTCATTTTATGTGAAGTGCTGAGAAGTTAAAGTATGATTGGGGAAATAAGAAAAAAGTTATTGTTGGTGGCAGAAGAGTCAGGGCTACTCTGCATTATATATGTGTGGGTGGATTGTACCAGAAAAGAACCAAAAGATTGTGTTGCCTTAAATTAAGCTACTGGACAATTTTGTCTATGGCTGATATATCTTTGTGTTATTCAAACCCTATATGTCTATAAGAGATACTATCTCTGGACATATACAACAGTTAATCAGGCTTTCCATAATGTATCTGCTTTAACTATGATACCCACATTGTCATTTTATACTAATACTGCTTCTGTTGCACATAACGAATTTTTATTCAGTTGCCTAGTTAACTGCAACATCAATGATTGTTTTTCAGTTGCTATCTTCCTATATAAGTAATGACAGATTTTATCTTAGTATGTGGCTGCCTGTGGATATGTGCAACTGATGTATATACAAATTGGTGCTTCTCCCCACCACCTAAAAAAAAAAAGATACTCATCTACAGGTATTGATGTTGTTGTTATTTCCTCTGTTAACAGGTTGTGAACTGGCTTTGTGCTTTTGAAGACGTGGAATAAGACAATTCTTTACTTGAAAAAAAAAACAAAAAAACTAGTGAGTGTTCACAACAGGAAGGGCATCCAGCTAGAATGCATTGCCTCAAGAATATATTCACCAACCTACTTTGGCATTGAAACACATGTAAAAATAAAATTATATATCAATCCATTCATGCATCCACCGATCCACCCATCCCTGTCTGTCTATCACTCTCTCTTTCTCTCTTTCTCTCTCTCTCTCTCTCTCTCTCTCTCTCTATTTCTCTCTCTCTCTCTCTCTCTCTCTCTCTCTCTCCCCTCACACACACATTGAAACATATTTAAAGACACACAAATCTGTACATAAATAAGTATAAAAATACAAAAATCAATTCGCTGAGTCTAGTGATGGTCTGCATTGGCCAAATTTTGTGTTTATTGATAAAGTTTAACATTTCTTCGATTATGTTGTTGGCAGTGGAGTTTTCAATGTTCCGAACGATCTTTCCTCAGGAAAGAGCGAAGTTCTTACTCTGTCCTTAATCAATTAGAGTTTGGACACAGTGAAGAATGACAGGACACGTAGGAGTTGTTACTGCATGTCTATGCATGAAGAAAGTGGTCTGTAAGGAAGAAGAGGATCTGAGAGTGAGTTTTGAGGCGAAGGAGAATTAGAGAAAGTAGCAGAGGATGGCAAAGAATATCCACCCTTTAGCATTCAGATTAGTCTGTCAAACATAATGCTTAACCATTTACACTGCTTTGAATTAATCAGGCTTTATCTCGTAGCTTTAAGATTTCAATGATATTCTTTTATTCTTTTACTTGTTTCACTCATTTGACTTCTGACTGCGGCCATGCTGGAGCACTGCCTTTAGTCGAACAAATCAACCCCAGAACTTATTGTCCAGCTTGTCCACCTGTCATGGGACATTACACATCCTGAAATTGACAGTGCCACTTTGTGGTTACCTTCAAAATCTTTTATTTTACAGGTCTGAATGAGTGTTTCTGCTGCTTCACTTCCCACCAGTTTTCTATTTTTGTGTCTCCTCATGAATACGTTTATAGGAATACTTTCACCTCTACTTTTAATTTTCAGAACAGAAAAACATTGCAAGTGAAAGATGTCAACTCTTTTAGCCAACAAAATTTCTGAGTTTATATTCTAAAGAAGGAATTTTTAAAACTTCTATTTCTACATACTTTCTCTCTCTCTCTCTTTCTCCCTCTCTCTCTCTCTCTCTCTCTCTCTCTCTCTCTTTCTCTCTCTCTCTCTCTCTCTCTCTTTCTCTTTCTCTCTCTTTCTCTCTTTCTCCCCCTCTCTCTCTTTCTCTCTCTCTCTTCCCTCCTCTCTTTCTAGAAATCTGTGTCTCTCACATTTCACTCCATTATAAACTCTAAACTCCATCACTAAATTGGACAACAGTAAACTTCACCATTAATAAAGTAATTCAGTGTGAATTCTATAAATTCCATGATTATTCAACAAATTGAGTGTTGGCACATTTTGTCCGTGCTGTCCAGTTTCCAATGAGGTACTGTCAACTCCAAACTTCAATTATTGAATTTAGTAAAACTAAGAAAATCTGTCATTGACAGGTGTCATAAAACTGTCGACTTTCATTTATTTTGCAAACTTCAGAGAAAATCTCTGCACACTTTATCACTGTACTTGCTTTACAAACTTTCAGATTTCAACTTCATTTTGTCTTCTTCTTCAATGTGTTTTTTGCACTTGACCAAATTCTTTAGAATGTTCATATTTCTGTTTTGGGGTGGCTGCTTTTTAACAGTTTCTGCTACGTTATTCATTAAAGTATTTTATTCTCTCCAGCACAGCCCACTGAGTTGTAAATAGATTCCATGGCTCCTTAAAGTTCACACTTTAACCCATTAGCATTTAAACTGGCCATATCTGGCCCAAATATTCTACCTGTTTTATATTCAAACTGGTGAAATCCTGTCTCTCACACCTGTCGTACAATATCCTTCTAAAACTAAACAGCCACATCGTTGAAATCCTAAAGCTGTGAAATAAAACAATGCAAACAAGAGCACTCAGAGAGCACAAACCTCCACCAAGGCAACACCAACGTCCTTTCAATGATTAGCCAGAGGTGATTTTTTAAAATGAGAATATCTGACTCGAATGCTCTCACATACAAGAATGCTAAAAATGAACCTGAATGCTCACTTGACAACTGATGTTGATGTGTTTATGTCCCTGTAACTTAACAGTTCGGTAAAAGAGACAGAATAAATACTAGGCTTACAAAGAATAAGTCTTGGGGTCAATTTCTTCAATTAAAACCCCTTCAAGGTGGTGCTCTAGCACGGCTGCAATCAAATGACTGAAATGTGTAAAAGAGTGTGTGTGTGTGTGTGTACTCTTTTACTCTTTCATTTGTTTCAGTCATTTGACTGCGGCCATGCTGGAGCACTGCCTTTAGTCGAGCAAATCGACTTAATCTTTGTAAGCCTAGTACTTATTCTATCGGTCTCTTTTGCCGAACCGCTAAGTGACGGGGACATAAACACACCAGCATCGGTTGTCAAGCAATGCTAGGGGGACAAACACAGACACACATACACACACACATATACATATATATATATATATATATATATATATATATATATACGATGGGCTTCTTTCAGTTTCCGTCTACCAAATCCACTCACAAGGCTTTGGTTGGCCCGAGGCTATAGTAGAAGACACTTGCCCAAGGTGCCACGCAGTGGGACTGAACCCGGAACCATGTATGTGGATAAAATACATACGTGTGTGTGTGTGTGTTTGATTGTGGCAAAAATGGTTAAGGTGTATGGCCCTTCTCAAAGAATGCATCTGGAGAACAACAATTGGGAGTGCGCTTATGTGCTTTTGGTGATCAGAGTAATCCTGGATCTGTAAGGTTCCTTGATTGGCCCTAGTTGCAGTTTCTCCTGTATCAGGAGGGCTGTATCATTCATGTTACCACATATTTTGTATAATATGAACACTTTTATCACATTTCACTGTCTTTTCCATTTCTTTCTCCTCATCTTTAATGCAAACCCCTACACAACCTGTTGACTGCCCTTGTGATAGGCAGAGATATGTTTTTTTTCCAGGCACTAAAGATTTATTGGTTGTTTTGGTTCAGATTTCTTTGAGTGGTTCACAAGACCAGCCTTAGACAAACTTAGTTAGAATTTGAACATTTGTATGGACCATTGATATCTATAACTTTACTAGCCTTGCATCTCACTTCAGTTTTATGCATTTAAAGCCCCTGTGGCTTATAAAAGAAATCACCACCATCATTTTTTTTTTATATAATATCCATTGCCAGTGTGATTTACTCCTATTTAATATTCTCCGCCCTAATCCTAAGTACACCCTCCAACTCACTACAATCCCATTCTGACAATACCTAACTTAATTTCTTTGAAATCTTGTAATACAGAGTATTTTTTTCTGCAACCGTCCCAAGAACGGTGTTGGAATTTTAAAATGATGCTTCAAGTTACCGAAATCAAGAATTGTTTGAGAATGTTTTACTGTGTGTGTATGCGTATGCACATGTATGTGTGTGCATGTGTGAATATCTTTGTGTTGTCTATACATCTGTATGTGTGTATGTATTAACTGAACAATTGGTTTCAAAAATATTGCAGTAATAATACACAAGGGTTATAAGCATGTGTGTGTATTTGTATTTGCATAGATATGTATGTGCACATGCACACACACACACACACACACACACACACACACACACACAAGTAAAATTGTATTTGAATTTATTAATAGGAGAAAAAGTACTTTGTATTTAAGTAGAGTGCATGTGTGTGTGTATGTTGGGATGGTGTAACTTGAAACGTGTTTTGGGAAAATTGTGCTGTCGATTTTCTGTTTAGTTTTCTTCTTTAATAATAATAATCATAATAATAATAATAATAATAACCCTAATGTGGAGCCTAAAAACATAAACAATCCTTATAATAATAGGTGCATTAGTTATGATTAAAACCATTCAGACAAATACATAACCAAAGCACCATACAAATGTATATAACATACAGAAAATAGCACTACTAGGCACCACGTATGGCCTATGTAAATCACTTTCAATATACTGTGAAAATAAGAGCATCACAACAAACCCAAGGCACTGTGGTGCTCAGTGGTGCAGTGAAAGCACATGATAAAAACAAGACTACTGAATAATAATAATAATAATAATAATAATAATAATAATAATACTTTCTATTATAGGCACAAGGCCGGAAATTTGGTGGGAGGGAACTAGTTGATTACATTGACCCCAGTGTTTCACTGGTACTTAATTTATTGACCCTGAAAGAATGAAAAGTAAAGTTGACCTCAGTGGAATTTGATCTCAGAACATAAAGCTGGACAAAATGCCACTAAGCATTTTGCCTGGTGTGTTAATGATTCTGTCAGCTTGCTACCTAAATAATAATAATAATAATGATAATAATGATAATAAAGGTACTAAATTTTGGAACAAGGCCAGTAATTTCAGGGTAGGGGTTAAGTCGATAACATTAAACCCTATGTTCAACTGGCATTTGTTTTATTGACCTTGAAAGGATGAAAGGCAAAAGTCAACTTCAGCAGAATTTGAACTCAGATGGTTGAGACGGACAAACTGCTAAGCAATTTGTCCGGCATGCTAACGATTCTGCCAGCTTGCCATCCTAATAATAATAATAATTATAATAATAATCCTTTCTATGACAGGTGCAAGGCCTGAAATTCGAGGGTGGGGGGATAGTCGATTACATTGACCCCAATACTTGATTGATACTTATTTTATCAACCCCGAAAGGATGAAGGTCAAAGTTGACCCGAATGAAATTTCAAATCAGAACACAAGGGCAGCTGAAATGCCGCTAAGCATTTTGCTTGGCATGCTAACTAGTCAATGGTTTCAGTATTTGACACAAGGTCAGTATTTCAAGGGAAGGGGATGCCGATTACATCGACCCCAATGCTCAACTGGTACTTTTTTCATTGAAGGCGTAGGAGTGGCTGTGTGATAAGTGGCTTGCTTACTAACCACATGGTACCAGGTTCAGTCCCACTGCATAGCACCTTGGGAAAGTGTCTTCTTCTTTAGCCTTAGGCTGATCAAAGCCTTGTGAGTGGATTTGGTAGATGGAAACTGAAAGAAGCCTGTCATATATGTGTGTGTGTGTGTGTTTGTGTGTCTGTGTTTGTTTCCCCCACTATTGCTTGACAACCGATGTTGGTGTGTTTACGTCTCCGTAACATAGCGGTTTGGCAAAAAGTGACCGATAGGGTAAGCACTAGGCTTACAAAGAATAAGTCCTGGGCTTGATTTGTTCAACTAAAGGTGGTGCTCCAGCATGGCCACAGTCGAATGACTAAAACAAATAAAAGAATAAAGGAATAACCCAAAAAGATGGTAGACAAAGTCGACCTAGATGAAATTTGAACTCAGAATTGACAGTTGAAATGCTGCAAAGCATTTTGGCCGGTATGCTCATGCTTCTCCCAGCTTACTTCCAAAAACAACAGAGGTTTCAAATTTTGGCACAAAGTCAGAAATTTTGTGGCAGGAGGTAAGTTGGCTACATTGATCTCAGTACTTGACTGGTAATTTTTTTATTGATCCTGAATAGATTCAAGGCAAAGTCAGACACAGTGGAACTTGAACTCAGAATGAAAAGAAAGATGGAAAGCATTTTTTTACAGGTGCTAACGAATCTGTCAGTTCACTGCCTTAATAATGTTAATAATGATTTCAAATTTTAGCACAAGGCCAGTAATTTTGGGGTGTGAGAATAAGTTGATTATCTCGACCCCAGTCTTCAACTGGTACTTATTTTATTGACATCCAAAAGGATGAAAATCAAAGTTGACCTCGACAGCATTTGAACTCAGAATTATATAGACAGAAAAAATGCCGCTAAGTACTTTACCCACCAGCTAGCCACCTTAATAATGTTAGTAACAATAATAATGGACCGTTTTCAGGGCCTCCAAGACTGGTGCAATTTCTACATTTTTGCACCGAGTTCCACTGAAAAAAGATATATCCTTCATTCAGGTACCTTCTAATGTACTTCTGATGTACATTAGAAGCAGATGTAGAAGTTGAAGAGATGTATTTGCGGGTCAAATGGTGTACTTTGATGAGTGAGACAGAATTCTGACCCTCATAGCAGGACTATAACTCTGAGTAAGAATTGGCTTGGACCAAGATCCATCGGATGTAAGCCAGTTTGGAAAGTAGACATAAAAAAATGAGTGATGATGCTAATGATGCTGATTATGATAAGTATATTGATAATACTGATGACCATGCTGATGATGATAAAGATGATGATGATGTAGATAGGAACTTCAGTGTCTTCTGTAGATGTATGTAGATGATTTTGTATTCTGTGAAAAAGAATTGTTTGCAGAGAATGTGAGGGAAATATTGGAAAAGAAATTTAAAGTAGGAACTCATGTGAGTGGAACATTCTAGTATATAGGATTGAATGGTAATCAATCAACAAGTGCCATTGCTTATAGATCAAGAATTCTACTATTTCATGTCTGCAGCAGAAATAAAGTCACTGCGGAAAAACGATGAGTTACTCACAACATCTGACCTCCACCTAACTCCTCAGATTCATCCAATCCTATCATCTAATGCCTGTAGAATAAGCAATTTTGGCAAATATTATAAAATGAAAATCCTGTTTGAAGCTAATTAAGCATTATCAAAGTTGGAATCCAGAAAATGTTCCATATCATTTCTAGCCTTGAGAAAAACCTTCAGATCTAAACATAATCAGCAATTCTGATGCCACTTACAACAGTTTGGAAGATGGATCTGCATAGAATGGTTTTTATCACGTTTATTGGAAATAATCCTTTCTCCTATAAACATGAGATCTGATATCTTGAAGGAGGAAGCTAATTGGTTACATTGACCCCCTCCCACCCCTGCAGTACTCAGCTTGTACCTATTTTATTGACATTTAAAAGGATGAAAGGCAAAGCCAACCTCAGAAGAATTTGAACTGGAATCTAAAGTAGGAAGAAGTATCTTATCCAATGTGATAACAACTGAGCCACCTCGCTGCCTTCTCTGTTGAAAATAATGATTTGAAATTTTGGTACAAGGCCAACAGGTTTGGGGGAGGGGGTAAGTCAATTATATCGCCCCCCCCCCCCCCCTGTTACCCCTCAACTGTTACTTGTTTTATCAACTCCAAAAGGATGAAAAGCAAAGTCAACCTTGGCAGAATCTGAACTCAGAACATAAAGACTGAAAATGTTGCTTAGCATTTTACCTATTGTGCTAATGATTCTGTTGATATATTGGCCATCTAACAAAAAGAAAAGAATTGGATTATATAACTAAAAGACTCTTGTAATTAGCTAAGTACTTGTTACCAGTATCTTAGTAGCTATTGTGATACAGAATATACTTCAGCTACTGAAATTGCCAGAAGTGCTCAGTAAAACTGACAACTCAACACTTGTAGAGATGTTAAATTCATCAACTCTTCTGGGTGATTGTCATCTTAGAGCTGAGGTGGCAAGAATAAAATAAACGATGAGCAACAACAAAGTTAAGATAGACTAGATCAGAGGTCATGAGCAGAATTTAAAGTGTCTAACACAGGTAGAAACTAATTCTGAGATTCTGAAAGTCATACTAAATCAGTGAGTGTGATGCAAGCATTGCTGTGTGGCTAAGAAGCTTTCTTCTCAACCATGTTGTTTTGGGTTCAGTCTCATTTGGTGCCTTGACTGTAGCCTCAATCTGCTCAAAGCCTTGTGAGTGGATTTGGTTGGTGGAAACTAAAAGAAACTCATTGTATATGTACATATGTGTATCTGTGTCCCCTTATCTTGATATCATAGGATAGTTATAAATGATATTTATTAGCACTGAGGCAGTGTCAATACTGTATTTATATTTTAAAAATAATTAATTGGGATAAATATTATATCTAATTATAAACTGGTATCACTGTCATATATATAATCAGTGTCATTTAATTTCCAGTACTCTGTGTAAAGCATGACTGGCTTTAGGGAAACATTACTTAGCTTGGAAACACTTTTGAGTTGGCATCAGAAAGAGCATCCAACTGTAAAAAAATTACCTCAACAAATTCCATCTGACCCATGCAAGCATGTAGAAGTGGACGTTGAATGATGATCATATATATATATATATATATATATATATATATATATATATATAGTAAAAATAATAGTATTCCATGGATGGAATTTATAAATATTTTAATGTACTGCTACAGATCAAATGTTATTTTGTGACCATATTCTGCATTTCTGGGTTGGAACAAAGCATTGGAGGCTGATCTTAAAATGCTGAATCTTACAAAGCAGATTACATAGGACTGAGACATGTGGCACATTGCTGTACTTAAGAAGACCTACACACCACAACAGAATTGGGATCCCAAAACGAAGGTACCACATAAAATATACCCAGGGAACTGTTAAGTCGTTAACATTAAGAAGGACATCCAGTCGCAGAAACCATGCCAAAACATATAATGGAGCCTAGTGCAGTGCCTGGCCTCGCCAGTTTCTGTCGAGCCATCTGACCCATGTGAGAACGAAAAACATGATGATGATGATGATGCTGATATTGTCACCATCTTTTAATGTTTACTTTTCCAAACTTGTATGAGCCAGATGAAAATTTGTTGAGGTAGACTTTTCTATGGCTGGATGCATTTCCTGTCACTAACCCTTACCTGTTTCCAAGCAAGGTAATATTTTCCCCTATTTTTCACAAATTAACAACCTCTCTTTTATTATGGTGTACATTTGCAACCATCACATGATGTCTAGACAAGAGTACATACATACACATAACATGTGTGTTTGTGTGTACACACATATTCACCACATACGTACACACACATGCACACACATGCACATCCACTCATGTGAAGAGAGAAGACTTTTGTTTTTGTTTTTTTAATCATTAGTTATCGACAAACAACTCTGCTGCAGTTTTAATTTTTCTTTTATCTAGAATTCTTCATGTTTCCTAACCAGACCGTTTTCTGCTCCACTAAGAATCACTGCAACAATAAATTGATAAAACTAAAACAAACACTAATCAATAATAGTTATTGATATACAAATAATTGAGCAGGTCAAAGGTGAATGTTACACAAACATTACACAATCTAATAAATACAACAGAATTACGATTAATGAAAACAAATTAACCACTTGTACGAAGTTTAAAATATCAAGAGCTAAGGGAGCTAATCAAATTGGGCCAATGTCATAATTTTGGGTAATTAAGTTAAACATTGTAGTAGGCATACAATAGTAGTGTTGAAAATAATACAAGCATTCAGATTGATATAAATGTTTGGTCTATATTTGATCTGTATAAAGGGTGTTTTCACTGCTAATTCGCCATGGAGAACCTTTCTTACTTTATGTACAAGATGTTGAAAAGCACCAACGGTCATTTCAAGGCATTGTTTTGTGAAAGTGGTGACTACTGCATTTCTGACTTTTTGCCTAATATCAGTACGATTTACTGCAAGGGAGACAACTCTGAGAACTTTGTTTCCTTATAGCAAAGCAGCATCAAAATATGAGCTGATCACACGCATTGCCAGCCCCAGCTAAACAAAAATATTACAGTGAACACAGAAAAGTAGTGTTGCAAGTAAACAAGCATTTAACTCAAATTAAATGAAATGTTGATGTAATGAAGGCTGTGTGCAAGACATTGCTACTGATTTGAGATTTGCCTCTTAGTTTGAGAAAGAAATCAAAAACCTAATGCTAACTGGTAGGGAATAATGAGAGAATTTCAAGATATTAAAAATTAATTTCTTAAAATTAATTCAGATCCTTAGGGAAGAGACCCACAAATCCTGGGTTTCTTTTGCTGCTATCCCAGGGATCATATTGTCCTACCGTTATCACCCTTTTGTTTTGGTCTTGTTGCCTTGAATACCTTACTCGGAATATTGAATACCTCTGTTGTCACTACCATTCTTGCCTCTATCTTTTATCTTTTACTTGTTTCAGTCATTAGATTGTAGCCATCCTGGGGCACAGTCTTGAAGAACTTTTAGTTAAACAAATCACCCTCACTCCTCTTTTTTTTTTTAAAGCCTGGTACTTATTCTATCAATCTCTCTTGCTGAACTGCTAAGTTACAGAGATGTAAACATACCAACACTGGTTGTCAAGCGGTGGCTGGGGGACAAACACAGACAGAAAGACACACACACATAGATATACATGAATGTGACAGGCTTTTTCCAGTTTCTGTTTGCCAAAAACACTTGCTCGAGGTGCCACACAGTGAGACTGAACCCTGAACTGTGTGGTTGGGAAGCAAACTTCTTATCCCACAGCCAAGCCTACACCCATCGTTCATGTTTGTATCACTTCTGCCTCTCCTGCTGAAAGAGGTTGGTAAATAAGCAGAGGTATGCATTGCTGTGAGGTTTCTTTAGCTATGTCAAGCTATGGCTACCTCTTGAGTAGTGATGACAGCCACTAGAAACATGCCCAGTGCACTCTATAAAGCGTAAGATTGTGGCAACCCTTTTGTCTTGTTGAGGACATGTCACCTCTTTAGAACAGGTACTGCAGGACAGGAACCCAGTAAGCTCTGTAAGGTTATTGGTGGAAGTCTTAGAAACAAGTCAGAAATGAAACACCCATGATGTGATCCTCTGACTCATCTAACTCATGCCAGCATGGAAAGCCAATGTAAAATGATGATGATGATAAACAATGTCATTATAAGGAAGACCTCTTGTAACCATTTAAAAGCAAAATCTATTACATTCCCTTTCCATTTGTTACTAATGTGCAATTATTCTAAGATGTCAAAAAATTGTCTCATTTCTGTAACCTGGTCAGTGACAACAATTCTACTGTATATATTGAAAGTCAAATACTGATAAGTTTTTTTATAAACCATTATTGGCAGGCTGGCGCTGGTTCTTTCCTCTGTTTTTCCTTGTATTTAGCTTCATCCCTGTGGGTCCATATATTGTTGAAGTTTCAACTTCTCCAAACTTGGATTTTTGTCACTCCATATTCAATTCTTTGTTTTTACTTGCTGTTTGTATTTTATTATTGATTTATTATATGTTTGTTTAATTCATTATCATTATTCCTTTTTTTTTTCCATAAATACTATTTATTATTACTAGTTTTTCCCTCCTCCTGGGGCTTAGTTTCCAAATTTGGAGACATCGTTTTAGCTATGTCTCAGACTATTTTTGAAATATCTACTTTTAGTACAAATGTGCTAACATTACATTCTAGCTAAGTTTTCACTGTTCTGATAAGGAAAAGAATAAGAAATAAAAGATGAATTAAACGTAAAAAATAAAATAAAATATTGCACATACTTATAGATACTTGTATATATGTGTATGCAGGGTGTGTACAGATATACTTACAGGACAATGAGATGTTAATAAAATGAACTGTGTCTGCAGGTATTTTGTGCGTCTGGGTATAAACTGATATGGGAAAATATTTGTATGTTTGTGAAGATTTTATATACATACATACATACATATATATATATATATATATATATATATATATACTTTTGAAGCCGAAAAAACAATTCTGAAATTGTTCAGGGCTGTCAAATTTTGTGTATAACACTTGTCGAACATTTCAATAACTTTTCATATGAACTGCTACGACACATCTCTGTTTTCATTTTTGTTATTTTCTCCCTTGATTGATAAGGAGAAAGAAGGGACTGTGATGAGAGAAGTAAAATAAAAGAAGATTAGATGGATAGGAAGAGACTGACAGAGTGGGATTGAAAGACAGAAGAGGTGAGAAAATAAAATGGGTAGCAGTCACCCAATAATCAGACTAGCAGACAGTAAAATACAGTGGTGAGAGAGAGAAAAGAGTGAAAGAGAAAACAGTATTGTAAGTAAGAAATGGAAAGAGAAATATCTAAAGACTGGCAATAAAGAAGGGTAATTAGAGAGGTGACATGATTAAATAACAGAAATATAATGAATGAAAGCAGTACTGAGAGTTTCATGTATAATTATAAAGACAGAGCAGCAACAAAAGATGAAGACAGATGAAAGATGAATTTGACTGAGAGAAATGGATGCAAGCATGGCTGTGTGGTTGAGGTATTCAATGGCCAGTAATCTGATTTTGGATTCAGTCCCACTGTGGGGTATTGTAAATCTTTTCTACTACAGCCTCAAGCTAATGAAAGCCTTCTAAAGGAATTTGATTGATAGAAACTGGAGGAAGCCCAAACAAATATGTATATATAATTTAGAGAAAAACCTCTATTAACAAATTCAACAGTGAAAAATGTCATTGAAAACATCTAGAAAACTAAATATACCTCAGGGTTTTTTGGAGTATATTTGTTTTTCTAGATGTTTTGAATGACATTTTTCATTGTTGAATTTGTTAATAGAGGTCTTTCTCTAAATTATATATATGTATTATATATTGGGAAATTTGATTTAGAATTGTGAAATTGAATTTTCCCTGTAAGTTTTGAAATTTTATCCCTTAATATTATTATATATATATATATATATATATATATATATATATATACGTACACACTTCCCAGGCTACAGGCCCACACCCCCAACACCCATACTGTTAGGATTGGCACTCTCAACGTCGGCACGCTGAAAGGTAGATCTGGTGAAATTGTTGAGATGCTTCTGGTATGGGCATGTGGTGAGAATGGATGAGGATAGCTGCGTGAAAAAGTGCCACACCCTAACAGTTGAGGGAACCCGTGGAAGAGGTAGGCCCAGGAAGACCTGGGCTGAGGTGGTGAGGCAAGACCTTCATACATTGGGCCTCACCGAGGCGATGACTACTGACCGAGACCTTTGGAAATGTGCTGTGCATGAGAAGACCCGGCAAGCCAAGTAAGATCGTTGCCAGTGTCCCTGGACTGGCTCTTGTGCGGGTGGCACATGAGATGCACCATTTTGAGCGTGGTCGTTGCCAGTACCACCTGACTGGCTCCCGTAGGATTTTTGAGTGAGATCGTTGCCAGTGCCCCTGGACTGGCTTGTGCGGGTGGCACATAAAAGACACCATTTCGAGCGTGGCCGTTTTTGTGCGGGTGACACGTAAAAGCACCCACTACACTCTCTGAGTGGTTGGCGTTAGGAAGGGCATCCAGCTGTAGAAACTCTGCCAAATTAGATTGGAGCCTGGTGTTGCCATCCGGTTTCACTAGTCCTCAGTCAAATCGTCCAACCCATGCTAGCATGGAAAGGGACGTTAAACGATGTGTGTGTGTCCTCTCGTTTTGGCACCATGCGATAATTGAAATGAATTTCACTGTCATGTGAACAGTATCCTCAGTTTCCAATATTCTGTAAAAACACGATTGGGTTTGGGGAAAATATTACCTTGTTTGGAAACCTGTGAGTATTGACAAGAGGAAGGGCATTAAGCCATACAAAATCTGGCCCAACAAATTCCATCTGATCCATGCAAGCATGGAAAAGTGGACATGAAAACAATGATGATGATGATTTTAAGAGGTGTTGGTATGACTGTGTGGTAAGAAGTTTCCTTCCTCTCCACATGGTCCCAGGTTCAATCCCACTGTGTGACACCTAGGACAAGTGTCTTCTAATTATAGCCTTGAGCCAACCAAGGCCTCGTGAGTGGATTTCATTGACAGAAACTGAAAGAGTCCTGTCGTACATATATGTGAATACATATATATATATATACACACACACACACATATACATATATGTGTGTGTCTGTATATGTGTGTGTGTGTGTGTTTGTGTGTGTGTTTGTTCACTCTCTCACCACTTGATACCTGGTACTGGCATGTTTACATCCTCATAAATTAGTAATATCTTTATTATTGTTTTACCTCACAGGGGTCCTATGTGTTGATGTTCCTGGATTCTAATGAATCTTGTAACTATACATATATATATATATATATATATATACACACACACATACATTTATGTGATATATATATATATACACACACACATACATTTATATATACATATTTATACACATACATTTATATATATACATACACACACATACGTTTATATATATATTATATATATGTATCTGTAAAAAATACATGTATATATATATATATAAATGTATATGTATGTAAACTTATATATCTATCTATCTATCTATCTATATATATATATATATATTTATATATATATGTGTGTGTGTGCATGTATATATATATGTGTGTGTAGTATACATATATATATATATGTATGCATATGTATGTGTATACATAGACACACACACACACACATACATATATATATATATATTTGTATTTTGTGAAGGCACCTGACTTATTAGTTCGGGTGTTGCATTCATGATTGCGAGATCATGATTTCAATTCCTAGACCAGACGGTGCATTGTATTCTTGAGCGAAACACTTTATCTTATGTTGCCCTGTGATCACTTCGACACCTGACATGTGGTACATTGTGCACCTGTTCATACAACCTTGCTTTGATGGAGTGTGTGGGCTAATGTGTGACTCAAACATTTGATCCCTATAAACAAATCATTTGTGCAGGTCATTCGGCAAAAGCTGGATGCTCATATGTCCTCTTCGATGGGAGTATATATATATATATATATATATATATATATATATATATACAAGAATAAGGGCAGGGAATCGTCAATTAGTAATAGAATTAATAATTAACAATTTTGCCAAGTAGTTCAGTTTGAAAAAAACCTTTATCGGTAAAATCATTTATCATCGTAAATATACAGGGATTAGCATTGAGTTGCTTCTCCAACATACTGAAAATTTAGAAATAGCAGTCAAAAACTACTGATTCTAAACTACAAATTTTTCTCTAAATGGATGGCGATATTTATGGCGCACATAGAACAAAAAACCAGAGTGAAAAGCAAAAACAAACCTGCTTTAGTTAATTGGATACGAACGTTTCGCGGTTAAGATATTAATCTATTCCGTCTCATCAGCCCAATATTCTGATAAATCTGAAAGTGTCTTATATATGTTACTGTGTGTGTTTAGTATGTATGTATAATATATATGTTTGTAGTATTTATGTGTACATTTATTTTAAAGAGAGGTGATTAATTTGTGAGTTTCTGCAGCACTCAGTACATGTATGTACATTCATGATTTTGTATAAGATTTCCATTGTATACAGTTTTGATATTATTCTGTAGAAACAATAATTTTACATTTGCAGTTCATGATTCCTTGAACATTAAACAAAGAAGCAAAAAACAACAATAACCAGAACAGATTCTGCACCCTACCATTTTCTCCATTCCATCCATACCTTTTCCCACTCACCCACCTTCCCCTCTGCCTCTTTCCTTCCACCCCTTTCCCTCATGCCTTCCCCTCCTTTACAATCACCTGCCTTCCCTCCACCCCTTTTCCTCAACCACTTGCCTTCTATCCTCGATTTACCCTTCCTTATTGGCACCCCTAATTCTCTGGAACTTGCCATCTCTCTCTCAATTCATCATCCCTCCCGTCTCCCTAACCCTTCTTGCCCAAGCCCACCCCCACACCACTGCTACCCCATATTTACAACCCAATGAGAATTCTTTGCAAATACATTATTCTTGGTAATATTATTCTGTTCAGGAATTCTCTTACCTGTCTCCAGAGAGCCGTAATCACCATTTATAGTGAAGATCTGCTCTTGAAATGAGCAACTTCTCTGCACATCCTGCTGACGTTTATTGCTCTTTTACGATAACAACAACAGCAACAACACCGGCAGCGCTGTCTCCAACCGATAATTAAACCTTTTACCAATTCCTATCAATACCGTTGTTCCACAAAAATATTCTTCGCACTTCATACTGTTTCCTTCACATTTACATTTCTTCAAGCTAAGCACCTGTTGATGCTGCTGCTATGGTTGTTGTTGTTGTGGTGATTGTTACTGTTGCTGTCACTACTGCTACTGCTGCTGCTGCTGTTGTTGTAGCACTGCTAGGCCAGATCCACAGACTAAGAGGGAGGGTGGGGCAAGGTTTGATTAAATGAAAACTTTCAGTCTGGTCTCCTATTTCATTAACCTCAGTGATTTGACAATTCTAAACATGTGGAAGCTACATTAAACATACTAGCAAATTTGAGTTATCAATTGACTGCTATATCTTGCAGCCCATTGTTCCATGTGGTTAATGTTTTGAGGTCCCTATAGAACAACATGTAGAAACAAGGCTATTTAGGTGGGAAAGAGAGGCAACTATGCACAATCTCTGCCACTGGCTCATGTGGTCTCTATAAAAACATGTTGCATAGTCCTAGATAAGACTTGGTCAAATCAACTCTACAGGTATAGCCTAAACATAAAATTATATCATGCTGGTATGGGTTAGATGGTTTGACTGGAACTAGCAAGCTGGAGAGTTGCACCAGGCTCCAGTCATCTGTTTTGTTTCGGTTTCTATGGCTGGGTGCCCTTCCTAATGTCAGCCATTTTACAGGTTGTACTGTGTGCTTCTTCTGTGTTACTAGCATGGGTGCCTTTTGCATGTGACTGGCACAGGTGCCTTTTATGTGTCACCAGCATGGATCCCTTTTATTTGTCACCGGCACTAGCAACAACCATGATTCACTTAAGCTTGATGTATCTTCTCAAGCACAACACATCACCAGAACTCGCAATCACTTACCATTGCTTCCATGAGGCTCAACAACAGGACATTATATTTCACCACCTTGTCCCACATCTTTCTGGGTCTACCCCTTCCACAAGTTCTCTCCTCAATTAGAGATTGGCACTTTTTCACACAGCTCTTCTCATCCATACACATCCTATGGCCATACCTGTGCAGTTTTGCACACTATGTCTGATGCTTCTTATACCCAATTTTTCAGTGATGTGTCTTGCCTAAGATGTAACTTTGTCCCCCTGTGTAACAATAACAGTATGTTGTTAATATATTTATATAGAGTAAGGTAGCAAGCTGGCACAACTGTTAGCACCCCAGGTAAAATGCTTGGCGGCATTTTGTCCATCTTTATATACTGAGTTCAAATTCCACTGAGGTCGACTTTGCCTTTCATCCTTTTGGGGTTGATAAAAAAAGTCATCGTTGAGCACTGGGCTCAATGTAATCGACTATCCCCTTCCTCTAAGCTTCAGGCTTTGTGCCTATAGTAGAAAGGATTGCTGGCAGGATCGTCAGCATGCAGACAAAATGCTTAGCTGCATTTTGCCTGTTTGCACATTCTGAGTTCAAATTCTACCAAGGTCGACTTTGCCTTTTATCTTTTGGTGTCAATAAATTAAGTACCAGTGAAACACTGGAGTCAATGTATTTGACTAGTCCCCTGCCCCAAAACTTCAAGCTATTTGCCTTTAGTAGAAAGGATTATTATCATTATTATTATTATTATTATTGAGTGAGAGAGCAGTGCATGCCATCAAAGTGACACTGGGGTAAAATATACAAAGCCCAATATACCCATCATGACTACCCGTCTGATAAGGGTACACCAGGCACATGCATCACAACCATATGTGCATGACATGGTGATCTCATATCAAGATAAATAGTGCATGACCTCGCAGGTGGGGCCCAGTTAGAATTTTCTTCAGGTCGAGTAGCCCATCCTGCTCAAAAGGTCTCTGAATAAGGTTTGTTTAAGAATGATAAACAAAACGGCCCATGTTTCCAGAGGTGAATTATTCAAGCCTCAAATAATTCCTCTCAACACATGGCTATCATGCTCCCCCACTACTTCTGCTCATGATCAGAGATGCACATATCATCATCAGCCACTAAGGAACATGCTCAACTGGTTATGGTCAAGCAACTGACAAGCAAATCTGTGGTATTAAGCAGAATATTTGCTGTAGTCCATCTTTTTATACCAAGGCAAAACAATGTACATGATAGCACTTCCAATCAGTCAAGATCAGAAGCCATGAGAGCCACTGCCTGGTATTGCATTAGGGCATTATTATTATTATTATTATTATTATTATTATTAATTCTCTTATTATTATTATTACTACTACTATTATTATTATTATTATTATTATTATTATTATTATTGCAAAATGCTTAGTGGTATTTAGTCCGTCTTTATATTCTGAGTTCAAATTCCACTGAGGATGATTTTGCCTTTCATCCTTTAAGGGTCTGTATAATAAGACTGGGTTGAGTCCTGGGGTTGATGTAATCAACTTGCCCCTTCCCCTAAAATTGCTGGCCTTGTGCCACAATATGAAATCAATATATTTATATAGAGTGGTATATCTTGTTTAACATCTAACTCCATCCCTTATATAATGCTGATGGTATTGTGTGTTAATGTATTGATATGGAGTGGTGCGTCTTGTCTGAGGTTTAACTCTTGCGTAACACCAATGGTGTGTTACATTACTCTATGCTAATATAATCGATTAGTAGTGATTTCTAATCAAACCAACTCCAAACCTTACCCCCTGCCACCTCCGCCCCCCCCCCCCCCAAAAAAAAACAAATAAACGACAGTATGCAGTGATTGGTCTTTTATTTCTCTTATTATCCTCATCCGATGTTACCAATTCCAATATTTCCTCTAATAAGGCAACCAATTAACAAGCAGCTTCTATGACTGACACATGAGGAGGTTTTATAGTCTGAATCTGTTGAAATAAATGGGTGAAGAGCAGAGATGATGGCGTGGGTAATGCGGCCTTTGACCTTCAGACAACGATTTTTTTTTTGTTTTTTCAATTTTAATGATAATT
>NC_142943.1:41497956-41500456 GCF_046866305.1 Octopus bimaculoides | reverse complement strand
GTTGAGAACCACTGCCATATAACATCCAAGATGTGATGGATAGAAAAGGGGAGACCAGCACCAGAACCTAGATGGTACTCATTACAGCTGAGTAACTTGAAGTAATGGGAAATAAAGTACCTTGCTCGTCCAGATATTGAACCCACCAACTCATAATTGTTGGTTCAAAACCCTAACCACTGGGTCACACACCTAATAAAAGAATTATGTGAGGTAATGAGAGTCCTATATATTGGACTAGCTTGTTATTTATTGACCAAGTTTGGTGAGAATGAAGCTTTTGTAGAATAAAAGACTCACACCCAAGGTGCCACGCAGTGGGTCTGGGGCTATAGTAGAAGACACTTTCCTCAAGGTATCACACATTGGGTCATTATTTATGATAAGCCAAGTTTGGTGACAATGGAACCATAGTAGAATACGCTCACCCAAGGTTTCACACATGGGTTACTCATAAACAAAGTTTGGTGATAATAGGGATATACCTGAATCTGTAGAAAAGTGCATATTTGGAACTGTGACCCAGAAAAGAGCGGCCTCAAGGTAAACTCCTTATTGCTACCCATCTCTCTCTCTCTCTCTTTCTACTCACTCTCTTTCTCTCTTTTCACTCTCTCTCTCTCTCATCACTTGTTGACATCCATCACACTCACTCTTACCATTCCTCATCTGTATTATTATTGTCACTTTCACAAGACTCCCTCTACTTCTCATTGTTGGGAGGCATTGTTCCCTCTTCCCATCTTTTTCAATTCTATTACTCCTTCTTTCGTCACTTTATCTTCCAACTTTCCTTCTTCTATCCTATGTTATTGTTTTTTTCTGTTCACTTTTCTCATCAACAACCAACATGTTACTACCCTTCACTGTCTCTCTTCCATTACTACCTCCTAATCACCCTATCACTCCCCTCTCTCACTGTTTCCTCTTTATTATTTCCCTTCTATCAGGCTTCATCCTGGTCTCTTCTTTCTCATTACTTTCTCTTCTATTCATCCTCATCAGTTACCTTACCTTAACGAGCAGAATCGCACGAGAGAATTCTTTAGTTTTGTCAACAACATCACAACCTCTCTAGGGCTGGTGTCATGATAAAAAAATAGTACACAATACACTCTGAAATAGCTGATGTTAGGAAAGGCATCCAGTTATAGAAATCATGACAAAATTGGAAAATGTGAACAAGACATAGTGCCTGACTCATCTCGAAGGATTGTGACTCCAAAGAAAAACTGACTCCAACTATGACAGCCTGTCCAACCCAGGCCAACATGAAAAAGTGGATATAAAATGAGGATAATGGGTATATCATTGAAGAACTCCCATACCACAACTTCAATTTAATGACAAAGAAGGAAGGAATTCACATGTGATCCATGAATCAAAGAGAATGGCTGAAGAGTTGCTTAAAAAGTGAGAGAGTAAAATTTCAGTAACTGATGCCTCTTGTTGTTCTGATTGGCCAATTTCTGTCTGGGCAGAAGAGAATATTCAGCTAAACAGTCAACGTAATCAGACAACAGTTTTAGGTGTGGGTGTCATCTTAATTGAATATAAACAAAGCATCGTTCTCAATGATGCTGGACTGTTGAAATACACATCTCGTTTAATACTTGATTCTTAAAAACCATGGAAGACAAGTCTGTTTGAAGATTCTATCATCTATTCAGACAGAGTGTACTTAGGTCTATACTATCTAGCATGTCTTTCCTTATGTTGTTGCTTAGCTCTAAACTTATGATGAAAGATGCTCTAGACATGACTCTCCTATCATCTATTCAGACATGGTGCACCTAGGACTACACTGTATAATGTGTCCTTCCTAACATCAAACTTTTGTCTTAAGGTTTGGTTCATCTTAACTGAATAGTGACAAAACATCATTGTGATTGGTTCTGAATGGTTGAAATATATGCTGTTTGTTCTTAGACTCTTAAAACCATGAAATGAAGACAATTTTGTTTGCTGAGGGAAATTCTATGATGAAAAATATTGGTGTTCTATGATGCTCTGTATCTTAATGATTGCATAATTTGGTCAGATGAGGTAACAGTTCATGTGGATGGAGTGATTAGTTGAATGCACTGTGTGTGCTTTCTTGCTGTCGATAACCCTTGGGAAAGATGGAACAGAAGGTGCAGCTAGTTATAGCTTGTTTTGTTTGGGCAGGGACTTACAATTCTGGTGTAACTGAACCTTTTGTTTTTAGACGATTGTTGTTGTTGCTATTGGATACTAGGATTGGTGGAAGAAGGGTTGTAGCTGCTGTTCCACAGTGTTTGATGTTGATATTGTTATACCAGCATTAAGCCCATCCTTTGTAGCATAGCGGAAAGTACCCCTCCTGTCAAATGGGAAACTGGGGTTTGCTTTCCCACTGAGGAGGTAATTGTACACTTGAGGAAGCATAGTGGACAACATGCTTAGCAGCATTTCGTCCGTCTTGACCTTCTAAATTCAAATTCTGCTGAGGCTGACTTTATCTTTCATCCTCTCAGGA
>NC_142943.1:41470456-41487956 GCF_046866305.1 Octopus bimaculoides | reverse complement strand
GCAATAAAACAGCATCCTGTCTTATATTCAGACATGGCATACTTAGGAGTGCATTACCCAACATGTCCTTCAATGTTGCTATTGTTTAGCACCAACTCAATCTGGACCCTGCTGACCAAAGATCAGAAATGTTTCATCCTCTCTTTCAATCAAACTTAATGTATTTATGGCTATATTGATACACACACACACATGCACGTATACATGCCTCTGTGTGTGTGTGTGTGTGTGTGTGTGTGTGTGTGTGTGTATGTGTGTGTAAAGCTAATAATTTGAAATTTGACTGGCATTTCTAGCAGATTTGATGACCACAATAAAATTACTATTAGACTTAGTTGTAAATTTGTAAAAGATATTGATGTTTAAAGAAGGCAATTATTGTAATTACTGCTTGACGAGACCTCATATACTGTGTCATCTATTTAAACTGAATGTTTCAAGAGGTAACACACACTAATAAATGTAGGTAACACAGACAGGTGAGATATAGTGACACTGATAGGTGTGATATGACAACTCACCTGTCAGTATCACCATATCACACAGACAGGTATGATATGGTGATACTGACAGGTGAGATGTGGTAACATAGACAGGTGAAATGTGGTGACACAGACAGGTGAGATGTGGTGATACAGACAAGTGAGATGTGATGCAGACAGGTGAGATATGGTGGCACAGACAGGTGAGATGTGGCAACAGAGACAGATAAGATGTGACAACACAGACAGGTGTGATGTGGTGACACAGACAGGTGAGATGTGGCGACACAGACAGGTAAGATGTGGTGACACAGACAGGTGAGATGTTGTAACACAGTCGGGTGAAATATGGGACACTGACAAGAGATAGAGACAATTATTGGTGAGGTACGGTGACACAGATGGGTGAGGTATAGTGATATTGAGAGAGATGATATATGATGACACAATCCAGTCTGATATATTGACACAGACAGGTGAGATGTGGTGAAGTAGACAAGCAAGTTGTGGTGACACAGACAGTTGGCAACTACAGGTGATATTTAAAGAACAGACGCAGGTGACACATATATTACGCTTCCTGTTTCATTCTGTTGTTTTTCTATTTTTAGTTTTACTTTCATGCTATCTTGTTAAAAATCTCACTGTTGAAATAGCATCTTTTTAAGAATGGTTGAAAGAGTAACACAGAAGTCTTTATGTTTTCAGATGTCATTGAGAAGAGTAGAGACTGTTCCCTATCCATTGACTTTTGATAGACTTTCTGAGACTGGAAAGACTGGTCTTGGTGGTGGGTGGTCGTTCTTAACAGCTGGATGGGGAGAGAATGGGGAAGCTTGGGTTGTTAAATACTCCTTTGAATAGGGCCTCATTCCTTGCAAGAGAACAAAGGACCTACAATCTTCTGAAGAGAAAGAAACATTGGATTATGCATGTAGCCTTGTCTTTAATATGTTATGTTTCAACACACACACACACACATATATATACATACTTACTTATATATAGGGAGAATTCACAAAAAAACAACAGATGAAGATAGGTGGTGTAGAAAACAAACAGATGTATTAGTATAACGGTCAAGAATTGAAAAAGTCTTTAATGTTTCGAGCCTACGCTCTTCCACAGAAAAGAACGCAGGAAGAAACAAGGAGAGAAAGAATGTGTGTAGCGGTTAGCGATCTATCATGGCTTACTTATATATATATATATATATATATATATATATATATCTCATCTCATTCCAGGGTGAAAAACTAGAGGTAGTCGATAGCTTCCGCTATCTGGGCGACCAAGTTAGTAGTGGGGGTGGGTGCGCTGAAAGTGTAGCTGCTAGAATAAGAATAGCCTGGGCAAAGTTTAGAGAGCTCTTACCCCTGCTGGCGACAAAGGGACTCTCACTCAGAGTAAAAGGCAGACTGTATGACGCATGCGTACGAACAACCATGCTACATGGCAGTGAAACATGGGCTGTAACTGCTGAGGACATACGTAAGCTCGCAAGGAATGAAGCCAGTATGCTCCGTTGGATGTGTAATGTCAATGTGAATACCCGTCAGAGTGTAAGTATCTTGAGAGAAAAGCTGAACATTAGAAGCATCAGTTGTGGCGTGCAAGAGAGACGATTGCGCTGGTATGGACATGTGGTGAGAATGGAGGAGGATAGCTGCGTGAAAAAGTGCCACACCCTAACAGTTGAGGGAACCCGTGGAAGAGGTAGGCCCAGGAAGACCTGGGCTGAGGTGGTGAGGCAAGACCTTCGTACATTGGGCCTCACCGAGGCGATGACTACGGACCGAGACCTTTGGAAATGGGCTGTGCGTGAGAAGACCCGGCAAGCCAAGTAAGATCGTTGCCAGTGCCCCTGGACTGGTTCTTGTGCGGTTGGCACATGAGATGCACCATTTTGAGCGTGGCCGTTGCCAGTACCGCCTGACTGGCTCCTGTAGGATTTTCGAGCGAGATCGTTGCCAGTGCCCCTGGACTGGCTTGTGCGGGTGGCACATAAAAGACACCATTTCGAGCGTGGCCGTTTTCGTGCGGGTGACACGTAAAAGCACCCACTACACTCTCTGAGTGGTTGGCGTTAGGAAGGGCATCCAGCTGTAGAAACTCTGCCAAATCAGACTGGAGCCTGGTGTTGCCATCCGGTTTCACCAGTCCTCAGTCAAATCGTCCAACCCATGCTAGCATGGAAAGCGGACGTTAAACGATGATGATATATATATATACACACACACACACACATACTCACTTATATATACATAGATACATATGTATATATATATATATATATATATATATACATACACACACACACACACACACTCACGCAAACACAAATCTAATGCTAGTTACCCATTACACACACATATTCATATATGAACATTATCTTATGCACTTGCATGCATGCTTCCGCACACTCATGCACTTAAAAGAAGAAAAACAAAACAAAAACAATAACCAAAAATAGTGTCTTTTTATGAAATGTCAGAATCAGTTTTCATGTTTTAGATTTTGGTGACGCTTTATTTTTGAGTTGAGATCTTATCGAACATTTCAAGTTAAGGATTTCAACTGCCAAACCAGTTCCTTTTCCATCGTTTTTATGTTGGTACATTCTCTTAGACTACGAACCACAGATAAACCTGTACAAGACAACAGCGTAAAAAAAGATTCTATAAATTCACTTCTGCTAATCCACCCCGTCACCTCTACATCCCTTTGAGTTTTTTTTTTTTTTTTGGTGATTTTTTTTCCTCCTTTTTCTTTGTTTTTCTTCTTGATATGTTTGCAACAGAAAGGAATTACAAGACCAAAATTCCGAAATCTTTGCAGAAAATCCCAGGATTAACTACAGCTTTCTCTTAGTTTAGACATTGCATATGGTCTGGGGTTGGTTTTTTCCTCCTTTTTTACTTTTGCTGTGTGTGTGTGTGTGTGTGTGTGAGTGTGTGTGAGAGAGAGAGAGAGAGAGAGAGAGAGAGAGACTGACTGACTTTACCTTCTCCTCTCCAGATTTTCAGGATTTCAAAAAATTAAAATTTTGCCATAATTTCTGACTTCGACTCAGTCAATGCAATATAAGATTTACTAATCAAGTTACCATTTCTTTGTTTTTATTTTAGTCTTTGTTTCTTTTACCTTTCCATCATCTGACATTGTTACTTGCTGACTCCCAGAAGTTTCCCTACATTCTTGGCAATGTTTGATGATTTGCACTTGATATTAAAATAAATATTTATTATCTGATTAAAATTAAATTTCTTTTTATTTGTTCTAAATGTCAGTTTACACTTCAAGTTATTGTGAAAATCCTTTAGCGCATTGGACAAAGTTCTTCCGATTCTTTATGTTTTGGGTTTAAATTCCACTGACGTCAACTGTACCTTTCAAAATCTTCTATAATTTAGGACAAAATTCTTCTGATACTTTATGTCCTGGATTCAAATTCCACTGAGGTCAACTGTGCCTTTTATCTCTTCATTGCTCATCCAAACATTGCTCAGAGACTTCATGATAAACTTGTTTTCCTTTCACGAACAGAGATACCTCTAGTGTGTGTGTGTGTGTGTGTGTGTGGAGCAGTCATACCAAAGTTGTTTCCTTCAACATTCAAAAAAATTACAATCTTTGTGCATATCAAGGAAACAATACTGCCTCTTCTTATTCTAAAAAGGAACAATTCACCATTGGAACATACATCTTCCAAAGACTGTCTTTTTTCACAGATAGAAAATACTTCCAACAATAACTAAACCTTCAAATCGGAGTAGTGAGGACATTTTGGTAATGTAATTCTAAAGGTATAGAAAGATAATATAAACATAGTTGGGACATTTTTTTTTATCATGGATCTGCTTAATCTGAGGCGATCTATAACTAAACAACAACATCAATTTATAGAATAGACATGGTTCAGGATCCACGGTTTTGATTTCTAATCCAGTCAAGTATGACCGGTGTAATATAGGTGGTGGGCCAGTTACTAGGATTAGCCAAGAGAACTTGAGTTTATCTTACCTGTGGTAAACTTATGTCCTTTTTAGTGAGTTAATATGATTTTTCTTTTTCCTATAGAACCCAGCTGAGCCACTACCCTTTCAGTTAAGCATTAGCTTCATAAACTTATTACCAGCCCTGGATCTAACCACCTATCTTTTGTGTAAACCACTAACTGCTTGAGTGGATAACCCTTTCTATGAACTTATCACCAGCCCCTTCAACTAAACCCCAGCCCTTTTGTGCTAATCACCTGATGCTTAAACACCCGACTCTTGTGCTAATCACCTGCTACCTGAGCTAACCACTGGCCCTAACAGCTAAGTATTGACCCTTAAAAAAAGCTTTCTCCTTAGGGATTTCTAGACCTTCAATTACTCCTGTTTCTGTGTTGTATTCATCATGTTATGGCACCAACAGATAAGAAGACATGCATCACCTGAGTCTGATCCTTGAGCAAGTTGCTGGCCCCCAACAGCTAAGTACTGACTCTTAAAAGCCATTTTACCTTAGTGATTTAAAGGCACACAATTACTACACCTGTCTTTGTATTGCATTTGACAAGGTGATAGCTGAGGAGAGTTACATCACCTGAGTCTGACATGCACATGTCAAAATGTCCTTTATCACTCTAACAGACAATTTTAATGTTTATCATTGATGAAGGGGTGGGGGGGGAAAGCAGTATGATGGTGGTCGTCGTTGTCATGTGTGGGTGGGGATGGTATGGTGGTGGTGATGACGGTGTGTGGGTGGTTACATAGATATGGAGTGCAGTGGCGGGAGGGGTTGGTTGGGGGTGGGGGGACTAAATGTCTTTTGTTAATTCTGTCAACGACACCAATATTACTTTAGTGCCAAAGGATAAAATCAATATTCAATTTCCTCTCAGACTTCTACAAAGAATTCTTTGCTACATGGAAGCACCAATTTCCATCTTATTTACGTAACACACCCACACACACACACACGCACGCCTACATACTACACATTTACATATGCAACAGCCAGCTGTTTACCACTATCTAAATGCTGCACACAAAAATGCAAACACATACACACCACTCTCAAACATTAACCATATGTCTATGTCCACCATGGTATCCAATTAACAATGCCACTAACAAAACAATACAAAATTGGATACAAATGGCTCTCTTTAATTTCTGTTGTTATTCTTGTTGTTTTTACTGAAACTGTTGTTGTTGCTGTTCATGCCAAATTATTCTTATAATTTCTTTATATTTTATGCAAGAATGTTCACTTTCTTCAAAATAGAATTTAAAATATTTATTGCTATTATCAGATCTCTATAAATATAATTAGCATTTCTCTGTTTTTACTATTCCATCTCTATAAATATAATTTAGAGTTTCCATATTAGAGTTATCAGATCTCTCTAAATATAATTTAGTGTTTCCATACTGTTATCATGTCAATGAATATAGTTTAGTGTTTCTATATTGTTATTTCACCTTCATAAATACAATTTAGTGTTTCTCAATTACTATTGTCAGATCTCTATAAATATAATTTAGTATTTATTGTTACTATCAGGTCTCTACAAATATATTTCTCAACAATTTATTATTGAGGTGGTCAGCTAGCAGAAGTGTTACGCTGCCAGCCAAGATGCTTTGCCGCAATTCTTCTGGCTTCATATTCCAACTTCAAATTCTGCCAAACTCAGTTTTGCCTTTCATTCTTTCGAGGTTGATAAAATAAGGACCAGTTAAGCACTAGGGTTGATATAATTGACTAGGCCCCTTTGCCCCAAATTTCAGCTGGCGCACAGAACAAAATGTGTGGCGGCATTTCCTCTGGCTTTGGGCTCTAAGTTCAAATTCCACCAAGGCTGACTTTTTACCTTTCATCCCCACAGAATCCTCCTCCTCCTCCTCCTCTAAACTGCTCACACCTATTTTATCCTTTCCTTCAACTTATTCGTTGTTGTCTTTTTGTTTCTGTTGTTGTCTTTTGAGATCCAGTCTCTTATGCTTATCAATCACCTTTGGATGTGTCCTACACTATTCGCGTTCAATGATTCTTAGGAATTTGGCAATAATGTCATTTAGTTTTCTTCTTTCTTGGATCTATTTTGGTTGTTTTTATGTTCCAATCCTTCCATGTTATTCCAAACAAACTGTGATTCTGAATATATTGACCTGCTCCCAACATGTTAGGGGCCAGGGGTTTTGTCTTGCTCATTTTTAATTCTTCTGCCATTCCTGTATTAAGTTGTTCCAACATAATTTGAAGTTTGATGAGGTATCCTCACAGGATAACTATAATGCCTGCTGTTCTTAAATAGGTGAGAAATCTGTAGTCAATTTCCATTCCTGTTTCATTTTCTTCTCTGATCAATTTTTGAAATAACCCCTTCTCTGGAAGTTGGGAATAGTTTAACAGAAAGTGAATCTCCTTGTCTTACACCTGTCTTTGGAGTATAAATTTGCTAATCTTCGTGTAGTCTGACAAATGATGCAACAGGCTAGATTTGTGTTCGACATACATGGATGTATGTTGTTATACTTCCTATTTTGTTGGGTGTATATAACACATGGTGTAGATGTTTGTTATACATACATTGATGTATGTTACTTTTACACCCTGCTTAGTTGTGTCTACAGATATATTTTGTGTATATATAACATGGTGTATTATAGATGTGTATTATACATACATTGATGTATGTTATAGCTACAGTTTTATTGGTTGTATATGAATATATATATATATATATATATATATATATATATATATATATATATATATAACCATGATAGTGTAGGTGTGTATTATACATATATTGATGTATGTTGTAGCGACAGTTTTACTGGGTGTGTGTGTGTATGTGTATATATATATATATATATATATATATATATATATATATATATATATATATCATCTCTCTAAAGGCAGTGCTCCAGCATGGCTGCTGTCAACTGACTGAAACAAGTAAAAGAATAAAAGAATGACATGATGATGTAGATGTGCATTATACATACATTAATATATTTTGTTTTGGGTAGTTTTACTTTTTATTTTTACTCATATATTTAAAGAATATTACAAAGTTTGACATTTATGATGGTGGTCGTGGTGGCGGCGGTAATGGTGTGTTGGCAGTGGTCGTATGTGTGTGTGTGTGTGTGTGTATGCAATGCTGTGTGGTGGTGTTGGTGGTGGTCTGAGTGTGGTTTTTACCACTGACCAGACAACATCCGTTCTTCACTCTATTAGAACAACATTGTCATAAAATAATAGCACTAGATAAACTGTGTATGGTACCATACCACTGTAAGGTTGGTTCCAGCTCTCTAAAGATTTGTAATTATGCCGGTGGTTGAAATGATGACAGCACTGGTGGTGGTAGGTGGTAGTGGTCGTGGCAGTAGTAGTGGCAGTTATGGCTATAGTTGAGCCATCAATGACAATGAGATGAACGACTTTTATCAATCAATTGTTGAGTCCTACTGCTTTCTGGACAGATGTGTGTCTATATATGTGCATATATGACTATTTATGAATGTATGTGCTTGTATGTATGTATTAATGTTTATGCATATGTGTTTAGTATCTATATATGTATGTATATAACAATTCATGAACAATGTGAATAGGATATTATCCTTATATTGCAGAAACATTTGTCAGCAGTCAGCCATGAGACTTGAACTCGCATCTCTGTGATTATAAACATGGTTTATAAGTTCAAAAGTTGCAGAAGAATTTGTGAGTGAGCAGTTTAGCTTAATGGTAAAGCACTTGACTGGTAATCACAGAAATACGAATTTGAGTCAAAGAGCATAGGCTTGAAACATCAAAGGCTTTTCCATTCTTCTTAAGCTTTAAACTAATACACTTGCTTGTTGTTCCTTCATTTATCTTCAGTTTTTTGTTTTCTGTAAATTTGAATGATATACATGTCTGTATGTGTGTATCTATGTGTGTGGTTTTCTTCATCTTCCTCTTGCTCTCTCTCTCTCTCTCTCTCTCTCTCTCTCTTTGTACTTCATCATCATATATATATATATATATATATATTGATATTTTTAATTTTTTGCAAATCAATTTGGTTTATTTTTGTGTTATTTCATGTTAGAAATGTTTAATGTTTATAGCCAATGCCAGTGTTGCATAACCGGCCCATTTAAAAATGCCCTTTAATTGTCGGGCAATATGCTGTGCTAGAGAAGACCTGTTGAGTCAAGTGAAATTTTTGTTGTGGCCAATGCCAGTGCCACCTACGGACTGACACTCACGCTGGCAGCACATAAAAAAGCAGCATTCAAGTGTGGCTAATGCCAGTGCCGGTGGCACATAACAAGCGCCATTTGAGCATGGTCAATACCAGGGCTGACTGACTGGCTCCTGTGCCAGTGATATGTAAAAAGCACTCACTACACTCTTGTGTTGACATTAGGAAGGACATCCAACTGTAGAAACTTTGCCAAACAGATTGGAGTCTGGTGCAGCCTCCTGGCTTGCCAGCCCTCAGTCAAACTGTCCAACCCATGCCAGCATGGAAAGCGGACGTTAAATGATGACGATGATGATGATGATGATGATATATAGCGGTGGCTTGTGTGTATGTATGTATGTATGTATATATATATATATGTGTGTGTATGTATATATATATATATATATATATATATATATATATATATATATATACATACATGCATACTCATATACACACACACACATCAAGGACATGACAGCTCTTTAGCAATGAGGACACAAATGATAAAAGCCCTCAGTACAGACACATGGTTCTAGGTTCAGTCCAACTGCATGACACCTTGAGCAAGTGTTTTTACTATAGCCCTAGGCAGACCAATCCTTGTGAATGGTTTTTGTAGACAAAAACTCAAACAAGTCCATTGTGTGTGTGTGTGTATGCGCATGGAGTATGTATACATACAATGAGGTAGTGTGGTGTTTTGAGTTATCATGCGATATGCTGTGATATGGTGCCGTGGTGTGTATTATCTAATGTGCATGTTGCAGTGCGATATGTATTATAAATAATAATGATTATAGGTCCAACACTGACTGTCTGGAACCTCTTATAATCTGCACTAAATTCCCATGCTGCGAGACGAGTTTCAACGTTTTACGAACAGTAACACACTAATGAACTTGTTTCATTTATACTCTTGTACATGTACCTGTATTTCATTTGATTATTTAAGTAAATTTAATACATGTTTAATTTAAGGTAGCAAGATGGCAGAATCGTTAGCATGAATCGTTAGCAGAATCGTTAGCAGAATCGTTAGCAGAATCGTTAGCAGAATCGTTAGCATGAATCGTTAGCATGAATCGTTAGCATGAATCGTTAGCAAAATCGTTAGCAGAATCGTTAGCAGAATCGTTAGCAGAATCGTTAGCATGAATCGTTAGCATGAATCGTTAGCATGAATCGTTAGCATGAATCGTTAGCAGAATCGTTAGCAGAATCGTTAGCAGAATCGTTAGCATGAATCGTTAGCAGAATCGTTAGCAGAATCGTTAGCAGAATCGTTAGCAGAATCGTTAGCAGAATCGTTAGCAGAATCGTTAGCAGAATCGTTAGCAGAATCGTTAGCATGAATCGTTAGCATGAATCGTTAGCAGAATCGTTAGCAGAATCGTTAGCATGAATCGTTAGCAGAATCGTTAGCATGAATCGTTAGCATGAATCGTTAGCAGAATCGTTAGCATGAATCGTTAGCAGAATCTTTAGCATGGATCGTTAGCATGAATCGTTAGTAGAATCGTCAGCGTGTCAGGCAAAATGCTTAGTGGTGTTATCAGTATTTCATTCTGCTTTATATTCTGAGTTCAAATTCCGCTGAGGTTCACTTTGTCTTTCATTCTTTCAGGGTCAATAAAATAAGTACCAGTTGAATACTAGGGTCGATGTAATTGGCTTAGTCCCTCTCTCGAAATACCTGACTATGTTCCACAATTTGAAACCAATGTTTGTTTACTTTAGTGGTGACCATCCTTGGTTCAGAAAAATCATAAGGTACAGATGTGGCTGTATGGTAAGAAGTTTACCTCCCAACCACATGGTTGATATATACATACTTATATATATATATATGTATGTATATATATATATATATATATGTATATATATATATATATATATATATACACACACACACACACACACACACACACACACACACACACACACACACACACACACACACACACACACACACACACACACACACACACACACACACACACACACACACACACACATATATATATTTATTACAGACTTCTTTCAGTTTCCATCTACCAAATCTACTCATATGTCATTGGTACCTTGGGCAAGTGTCTTCTACTATAGTTTTGGGTTGACCAATGCTTAGTGAATAGATTTGGTAGATGGAAACCGAAAGAAGCCTGTCCGGACCTTAAGTCACTCTGTTACTTCTAAATATTAATAAAAAAATATATATATATAAATATACACATATATATGTATTTGTGTGTTTGTGTTTGTCTGTCTCCTACCCACTTCTAACAAGTGTTGGTGTGTTTACATCCCTGTAACTTAGCGGCTTGGCAAAAGAGAACAATAGAATAAGTACCTAGCTTTAAAAACGATAAGTACTGGGTCGATTCATTTAACTGAAAGTTCTTCAAGGCAGTGCCCCAGCATGACCACAGTCTAATAACTGAAACAAGTAAAAGATAAAAAGTAAAAGAATCCCAAAAAATCTTTGGAACCAAAAGTTACAGAACATTTATGCTGTACCTATATAGCGTTTTTGCAATGTGTAAAGTATGTTGTGAGATGGTGTGGTGTGAATGTAGTGTGTTGTGATGTAGTGTGTATGGTGGGGCAGGTGTAGTGTATGTTGTGAGGGAGTCTACTTATATTGTGGTGTAGGTTGAGTTGTGAGGCATTACATTTCTGTTGTGATGTAGTGTGCGTTGTGATGTATGGGTGCCTACAGTATGTTGTGATGTTATGTTTACTTTCAGTTCTGATTTAATTGTGTTGCGTATATTTCAATTTCTGTTGAATTATCTTACGTTTAATTCTGCCTACAATCACATATGTGATTATAATTAATCACATAATTAATTCATATGTGAATGGCAAGATATGTTGTGTTCATTGTATTTATTTGCTCGTTAATTCTTCCTTTGTGTTGGTTCATTTTGCTTTATTTTAACAGATAATAAACTTGATAGAACAGTTTGGGATAGGTTAAATGTATCAGTCAGTTTCTCTCTCTCTCTCTCTCTCTCTCCCTTCCCACACTTCATCCTCCCCTCCTTTTTACTACTACTCTCTCCATCTACCCCCTCCTCAAATCCCTCCTCCCTCTTCCCCATCTCTCAGGCAGACAGACATGAATTGGCATACACATATGCATGCTTGTACACACTCACACACACATACACATTCATGCACACACACACACACACGCACCACTGTGCACACATCCCTACATACAAATATGCTTACATACACATAGGGATTACATATGCTACATGCATACACATACACTTGTGCACATACACACAAGTATACATACCTATACATATACATACCAGTACCTACACAAATACACCCACATACAGAAGCACAATGATACCTGCATGCACACACACACACACACACACACACACACACACTGACATACAAAGACACAGGTACCTGTTCCACCATACATACATACACAGACACACTCGCATACCAACACCCACACACACCCCACACACAAATACACACACATGCACACAGAAGGACTCACACAAGCACACACAGAAACACACTAATATCTGCATGCATACACTCGCATAAGACATAGACGCCTTTACCACACACACACACACACACACACACACACACACACACACACACACACACACACACACACACACACACACTGGTCCCACAGTGTAGTCATCACTCAATCCTGTCTTGTGTAGCTGCTGAGTCTCTGAAAATCCCTCTAATCCAGCAGAAGTACTTCAAGATAAGTCCCTCGTTGTGTTAATCCTGCTGCCAAAATCTTTGTACAAACAAACACTTTACTGTCATACGTGCTAGAATTATCAGTCTGATGTTATAATCTCCTTAACAACATTCCACCAAATGGACAGAAAATGGTTCACCGTAGAAACATGGTAAATTTTCATCAAATTCAATACATTATTAGAGAAGTAACATTATCAAATACTTGGTCTTTAGATTCTTGGGACCTTCCTGATGGTAACAATTCATTAACTGAGGCTTAGTGTCTAAGATAGATTACTGAATGCATGATTGTATTTTTGGACTTAGCTTTTTCTGTCCTTAAGCAAGTTACTTAACTCAACTCAACATCTACTGGCAAAAGCAATAAGAGTTCCTTGCTTCATGGTTGAGTGATCAGCAGCAGGTAAGAACATTATCCAGCTGTGAAAATAACTTCCTCTACATAAGAACTATGTCAGCCATATAAACATAGAAAAAAAATGGATGTGAAACAAGAAAAAAATAAATGAAAATTCTCAAGAAGCTTGTTATAACGATAGGTAGTAAGGTCTCAGAGAGGTCGACTGACTTAAAGTAGGGATGCTTTTTTGTCTAAAGATCACCCCTGTCTTTCACACTATCTGTAAACTTTCGGTTGGTTAACCATTTTATTTTGTGGTGCTGCTTTTTTACCATCTTTTTGTTTTTGCAATTTCTCTGTCTTCCGAAAGTTTCCAGCATTGCCACATCTGATTCTCTTCATTTTCTGTTTTTTATCCAGGTGGATGACTAAAAAAAATCTTTGTTTATATTTGAAAAGGAATTTATTTCTCTACCAGTTCTTCAACAACCGTGAGTAAGCCATGTTGTTTTTATTTTTTAAATTTTTTATGTATTTCTTCCTAAAACAAGCATTAATATTCAAATCCCAGTTCTCATTTTCTTTTCAGCATTCTTCCCGGAGTCCATTCTATTATAGGGACACCTCCTCCCCCTTTTTTCTGCCAGTTTGTACCACTTCACCATAATTTCAAAGAAATCAGTAAGATGATTCTCCTTGTTTCCAAAAGATGCTTTATTTAATTCGTCTGGTGTTATCTTAGATCATTAGTGTGTCAATAACACACTTTTGTTCAAACACTAGTTATATTAATTCAAAAAATGTGTGTATGTGTGTGTGTGTATCAATTGTTGATCAGATTCTATATCCCCTTAACTTTGCCACTCTTTTGTTTGTCTATCAATTTCTCCATCTAGCTCCTCCTCTCTCTATATTATACTCTTTCTCTTTTCTCTCTCCTCCTCTCTCTATATTATATTCTTTCTCTTTTCTCTCTCCTCCTCCCTGTGCTTCCCTTGTCTTACTGTTTGTTTGTCCCTCCCCCTCTCTCTCTCTCTCTCTCTCTCTCTCTCTCCCCAACACAAACTAAATCTATAACCACATCAATACTTCAGCTGATGAGACTGCTCTTTTAGTCATCCTGTTCAATATCACAGCTCACTCCTCCCTCTCACCTCCTCCTCCCTCTCAAAAAAACCTCTCCCTTCTCTCTCAACCCACTCTCTATAAACTGCTGTTCTCTCTAAACCCCATCCCACCCCTCTGGTACATTCAATGATGTCACAACTTTTTAATTAGAAATTTCTTCAGCCAATTAATTTCATCAATAGAAATGACATGTTTGACCCAGAAAGGATGAAAAACAAAGTTGACCTTGGCAGGATTTGATCTCAGATCTCAAAAGAGTCTCAACAAACACCACAAATTAATTGGATGCTTTAATGACCTAACCAATTTTCCACCAATTCAGTCGATAAAAATGTACCAATCCATGGTGGAACTTTAATAATATCAGGCCAGATGTTTTGTGATATTAGTTCTGACTATTTGCGTTTGGAGTCAAATTCCACCTTGGGTGTCTAAAAAGTGCCTTCATTTATTCACAGGCTTACAGTCCTGCTCCATAGCACCTTGAGCAAGTGTTTTCTACTATAGCCTCAGGCCACCCAAAGCCTTGTGAGTGGATGTGATAGATGGAAATTGAAAGAAACCCATTGTATATAATTGTGAATGAAAAAATATATATATATAATCATCGTCATCGTTTAACACTCGCCTTCCATGCTGGCATATATATATATATATATATATATATATATATATATATATCATCAGTAGTTCATATATTATTTTCTACTCTAGGGGCAAGGCCTGAAATTTTGAGGGAGAGGGCAAGGCCTGAAATTTTGGGGGAGAGGGCAAGTAGATTAAATTGACCTCAGTACGCAACTGGTACTTAATTTATCAACCCCCAAGAGAATGAAACACAAAGTCAACCTCGGTGGAATTTGAACTCAGAATGTGAAGACAGACAAAATACCACCAGTAGTTCATATATTACTGCTCTAATGGTTTAGCATGTGCTTCTTTTTGGTATATATCTTTTAGGAAGTCAAAATCTATCACCAGCCATAGCATTTAACTTCTTAGAATAAATATATATGCACATATGTATGTATGTGTATTTTTGTGTTTGTGTCTGTATTCCCACCACTTGACAACCTGTGCTGGTTTTTTTACATCCCTGTAACTTAATGATTCAGAAAAAAAGAAACTGATAGAATGAGTGCCAAACTTCAAAAAACAAACAATAGATTCTGGGTTTGATGTGTGCAAATAAAACCATTGAAAGCAATGCCCAAGCATGGCTGCAATTAAGTGACTGAAAGAAGCAAGAGAAATGATGAAAGATAATAAATTATGTATAACCAATATAGGGCTCACTGGATGAGTAGAAACGTCCTTATGAAAATATATTTGGAAGTTAAAAAATAACCGTACAAATGTCAAAACCATATGAGAAATTGGACAGTGTGCAAAAACTGTAAACGAAATATTAATCAAATCTATTCATGGATCTCTGAGAAACAGGATCTTTACTCCATAATGGAAATATACACAACAGAAACTAAATTAAATTTCATTTTGTAGGAAAGAACTCATTACAAACCTGTCATCGTTAGTAATGTATTATTAATTATATGTCAATATCCTACAGTTATTTCGTCTATCCCTTATCACTATCCAATATACATGCCAATATTTTTTCTAATTAATTTTTTACTTTTGTCAGTTTAATGTTTTACAATTATTTGTTTGTTCAGAATATGGTAACATTCTAAAGATTTTTCTATATTTTCCTTCTCAAGTGCAAGTGTGGATGTGTTGTAAGAACTTTTTCTTTCTGACCACATGGTTCTGGGTTCAGCCCTATGGCATGGTAACTTGGGCAAGTGTCTTCTACTATAACCCTGGGCCACCCAAAGCCTTATGGGTGGATTTGGTAGACAGAAACTGAAAGAAGCCTATCATGTATGTGTGTGTGTGTGTTTGTGTTTGTCCTCAACCATCACTTGACAACTGGTGTTGGTTTGTTTGCATTCCTCTAACTTAGTGGTTTGGCAAAAATGACTGATAGAATAAGTGCCAGACTTTAAAAAGAATAACCACAGGGTTCTCTTTGTTCCTCTAAACCCTTCAAGTCAATGTCCCAGCTGTATTCCAATGACTGAAGCAAGGGAAAGATAAGAGGCATATCCCTCAGTTTTAGCTCCTATATAAATCCTTTATTCTTCTATTATCATTCTTCTAAATCCCGTTTTATTCTTTCATTTCTCTTTTATTCTATCTTTCCTTGGCTTCTGTTTTTCTCTCTCACTTTCTCAATTTCCCATTTCTTTATGGTTTCACATTCCTTAACGATATTTTGTACCCAATTACCTTAACAGTAATCCTATAAGACCCTAACCACCACCCCATACAAATTATGAGTTTATTATCAAGTATTTTGTACTATTTCCACAGTATATATACAAGCTCTGTGTGTGTATGCGTTTGATGTGCTTTGAATCCATATAACATCATACATATAGATGTGTATATACATACATGTATGTATCTATCTATTCATCTATCTATCTATTTTTGCCTGCATATATATATATATATATGTGTGTATATATATATAAATCTAAATATGTGAAGTATTATTACTGTTATAAACGGTAATAATGAAGTGGCTAGCAAGACTTCTACCTGTACAGGTACAATATAAAATAATTGAAGAAAAGAAGGGTAAAAATACCGCTAACTAAAACTCGAGCGACAGCTTCAAAAACCACCAATCTTACAATAAATATACACACAAGCAATGCAATGAACATTTTATATATATATAACATTTTATATATGTATAACTTATATATAATAAGTATGTTCATGGTTAACCCTATACTTCGAGGAAAATGCAAGAAAGAAAACTTACTAATATACATATACAAACACACACTAATATAATATACATAAATACACAGATGCACAAAAAAGCACACACGCATACTCATGATCACAGTCACATGACTTGCATACAAAAAGCCATAAAGTCACGCATTGATAAACGCATTTACAACTCACACACATGTACACATAGATAAACAGATACATGAACACATTTGTACACCCACAGATGTTAAATGATGATGACAATGTATATATGAGTGTATATATACACACACACACATGTGTGTATATATAGTGTATACCATCTCCCAACCTCACTTCCACTATTCTGCTACTTGCATCATGCATTCACTTCAATATCCTAGAAGCTATATCCAGTCTTGGCCAGGTTTATTATTAATACCCAAATGCATATAATCACGAGAATTTGCAATATTTTGGATAAAATACTGTTAAAAAGATGCCAACAATGTTCCGTGATTCTGGGAATATTGATTCTCCCGGAATTGTTGAACTTCATAAAAATGCATAAAACAACAAAAAGATCTGAAAATAAACATTTAATTTCTTTTTTATTTTCTGAATAAATAGGGTTGTTTTTCTTTTCCTAAAATACTGTATTGATTTACATAATTATTCTAACGATATATTTTTCAAATGAGGAAACTTTTTCATTGCCTATCGCTGTCATTGTAGGCATACAGTGTTGTTAGTTTTTTCGGTGTGGAGCGA
>NC_142943.1:41465456-41467956 GCF_046866305.1 Octopus bimaculoides | reverse complement strand
GTACTGGCAACAGCTATGCTCAAAACAGTGTTTTTTACGTGCCACCTGCACAGGAGCCAGTCCAGCGGCACTGCCAATGACCTCACTCAAATGTTTTCTAACGTGCCACCGGCACAAGTGCCAGTAAGGTGACGCTGATAATGATCACGCTCAAATGGTGCTATTTCAATACCACTGGCACGGAAGTCAGACAGCTGCTCTGACAATGATCATGCTCGGATGGTGCTGTTAGTGCTCCACTGGCACAGGTGCCAGTCATCGACTATGGTTCAATTTCGATTTCGATTTCACTTCGATTTCACAACAGGTCTTCGCAAGCAGTTTAGTGAGGCTGCAAGCTGCCAGAATCGTTAGCATGCTGGACAAAATGCTTAGCAGTATTTCGCCCCTTGCTATGTTCTCAGTTCAAATTCTACTAAGGTCGACTTTCATCCTTTCGGGATCGATTAAATAAGTACCAGTTATGCACTGCAGTCAATGTAATCGACTAGTCTCTTCCCACCAAATTTCAGGCCTTGTGCCTTTAGTAGAAACGATTATTATTATTATTATTATTATTATTATTAAGGTGGCAAGCTGGTAGAATCATTAGCAGGCCGGGTGAAATACAGTATTTCTTCTGCCTTCATGTTCTGAGTTCAAATTCCACCGAGATCGACTTTGCCTTTCATCCTTTTGGGGTCAATAAATTAAGTAATATTTGAATATTTCATCTGTCTTTACATACTGAGTTCAAAAGCTGCTGGGGTTGACTTAGCATTTTATCCTTTTGAGGATCAATAAAACAAGCAGCACTTGAGTACTAGGGTTGATGTGGTTGACTTAACCCCTCTCCTGAAATTTCAAGTCTTGTGCCCATAGGAGAAAGGGTTATTGTTACCATAAAGGTGCCACCTACTGGATTGACTAACTAGTATTTGATCTTAAGTCCATTTCAGGATCATCACCACCATCCACATTGTGAACACGTGTGAGTCTGATTTGTTATATAGGCAAACAAATACCTGCATCATGCCCTCACATGACATTTCCAGCTAGGTTTCATCATTCCTTTTCGGCCATATCCAGTGGTTGTCTGGTTGTCAGCTGTTGCCTGGATTTCTTTCAAGGTGGCATTTGTTTGGTGACTGATGCTGACTGATATCAGCCGATCCTCAACACAAACAGAAGTTGCCATGAATACTTATGTCTTAAATTGTTCTGTTAAAGCACAGAGGACTTTAACAAACAGGATTCAGACGTGAACCTCGATGGACACCAACATGCATGTTAAAAGTTCCTGACTGAACTTATTGCATCTTGTATATCTATATATGACTTTATCATTTCCATATAGTACTCTTTGCAACCACCAGACCACAAAACATGGCACCATGTCAAAGACTTTCTTCAGGTCAATGATTCCTGGTTACAATTGTGGTTTGGTCTCAATATAAAATTTGATAAATTGACATTAGAGTTCTGGGTTGAACTAAACATGCAGTCATGTGTGACTGCTTTCTGTATGAGTGTATGTAAATGTTTGTGTGTGTGTTTGTGTAGGTGGTGTAGTGTGTGTTTATAATATAATTCTTCTGTATGTATCTTGCTTCTTATAGATTTGCAGCTAAGTATGTATATGTATGGTGTAGGATGAGTGAATGTGTGCGTAAGTGAAGTAGTACATGTGTATGTATGGTCTAGAATGTGTATGTTTTTAAGTATAATGTGTGTATAACATACAATGTATATGCATGTTTTCTAAGTATTGTGATATATGTGTACCTGTGATGTAAGAAGTATAAGTCCTGAGGTGTATGTCTGTATGTATAGCGTGTGTATGTATTAGCATTGTGGCATATATACATACATACATATATATATATATATATGTATGTATTATTGTAGTGTTTGTGTGTGTGTGTGTGTAAGCATTGTGGTCTGTGTGTATGTAAGTAATCCAGTGTGAGTGTGTAAGTATTAGGTTATGTGTGTGGTGTATTAATGTATGTACGTAGAAGTATTTGTGATGCATGTGTATGTATGGTTGAAAATGTATGTGTATAACGTGTCATTGCAGGTATGATGTTGTTTAACCCTAGGTCAACTCCAATCCAGTACACTGATGACCAAAGATATTCCAGGCATGACCAAGTTGTCTTTTATTCATAAATGGTGTATCTAGAGCAGTGGTCCTCAACTGGGGTCTATATGACCCTTGGGGGTCCATATAAGATTTTCTTGTTAAAATTTATCTGTAATAAATTGGTAATCCTTCTGCAATGCACAAAAAGTTTTCACAATTTTGTGCATACAATTCCTAATAAACACTGATTCTTTTTTTTACTTGTTTCAGTCATTTGACTGCAGCCATGCTGGAGTACCGCCTTGAAGAATTTTTAGTAGTTATTCTATCGGTCTCTTTTGCCAAACTGCTAAGTTATGGGGGAGATAAACACACCAACACCAATTGTCAAGTGGTGATGGTGGGGACAAACCTAGACACAGAGACAAATACAGA
>NC_142943.1:41447956-41460456 GCF_046866305.1 Octopus bimaculoides | reverse complement strand
AAATGAGGCTGTGTGGTAAGAAGCTTGTTTCCTGACCATATGGTCCCAAGTGCAGTGCCACTTTATGGTACCTTGGACTGGTATCTTCTACTATGACCCTGGGCCAACTGAAAATTTTTGAGTGGATTTGATAGAATGAAACTGAAAGAAATTAGTGTGTGTGTATGTGTCCTTGTGTTTGCCCCCTACAATTTGCTTTACAACCAGTGCTGGTTTGTTTGCCTCCCTGTAATCTAGCAGTTTGCCACAAGAGATTGATAGAATAAGTGCTAGGTTTTAAAAAAACAAGCACTGGGGCCAGTTCACTACATCGAAACACTTCAAGGTGGTGCCCCAGCATGAAAGCAGTCCAATGAGCTTAAACAGTTAAGAGGTGAAAGATATATACACACACATGCAAATATATATATATATATATATATATATATATATATATATATATAGAGAGAGAGAGAGAGAGATAGATATGTATGTATGTATGTAGCAGTTGTATGTGATAGAGATTTGGATGACTAAGTTTGGAGACCAGAAACTTAGATGAGCAGAGGATGTTGTAGGAACAGCAGCTGAGAGTGGACGCAGCTTGATAGTGTTCTTTGGGTTTAAAGGTTAAGTCTAATTTATCCTTGTACTTTCTCAACCTATTCCTCTACATAAAACAATTCCATTCCATAATGTGTGTGTGTGTGTGTATTTTACTATTGTTTTCAGAAATCCTTTCAACACAACCATTGTACCATTCTTTCCACAACCATTTTATCACAACCATTGTACCATTCTCTTCATAAAACCATTACCGTTCTCTCCACATACCATTCTAAAACAACTTTTCATGTCATAAAACCATTCTATCATTACCGTATTCTTCATGTTTCCAAGACTGAAAGTTCTGTCAGATGTTGAATTACAAATGTTCTTGTTCATTTAACCTTTTGTGACCTTCATTAAAAATATTTTGTCTGTTTGTATGTCTCCTCTATAAAAGATAATTAACTGGTCAATCAATGACTCATTATGTCATTATCATCAATATAAATATTTATATCGTACTCTATAACATACATCATGGTTTATTATAAACCATTTCTTGTTAAAATCGTGGCCTTTATACTCATTTTGTGATTACATGCTTTTGGATTTGATCCCAGAGTGCAGCACTTGAGATTGGTGTTTCTAACAAACCCCCTCCATTTAACCAAAATGCTGAGAGGAACTGAGTGGTTATGTGTTGTTGGGACCATTCCTTTTCTTGGGTTGTAGATTTAATTCTTCACTTGGGTTAAAACTATCACCACCAGTACCACCATCGTACCTCTAAGTGTTTTTAACGTTTAGTGGAGTCCATTCTGTTGTAACCCAGTTTAATTCCTCTACGTGGTCCTTTTGGATGAACTTCTTGTCATCTCATTTAGCACCACCCTCAGGTTGTTAGGTATATTTAGTGGAGTCCACTCTATTGTCACCCAGGGGGCACTCTAGCATGAAAGTGAACAATACTTCAAAGATAGTGTCTTTGAAATTGCTTGAAATTTTTGCTATGTTATATAGCTCTTGTACCTAGTCAGTCCTTGTAAGTTCAGCTCTTATGTAAGGTTTTGGTTTTATAGACATTCATTGTGGAGAACGGGCTTGAATTTGAGGATTTTGCTAGGTTAGAAAGGATTACTTAAAAAATATTATTATTATTATTATTATTGAGTGAGAGAGCAGTGCATGCTATCAAACTGACACTGGGGTAAAATATACAAAGCCCAATATACCCATCAGGACTACCCATCTGAGAAGGGTACACCAGGCACATGCATCACAACCATATGTGCGCGACATGGTGATATTATATCAAGATAAACAGTGCATGACCTCGCAGGTGGGGCCCAGTTAGAATTTTCTTCAGGTCGAGTAGCCCATCCTGCTCAAAAGGTCCCTGAATAAGGTTTGTTTAAGGATGTTGAGCAAAACACCCATGTTTCCAAGGGTGAATTATTCACCCCACAAAAATTTCCTCTCAACACATGGCCATGATGCCCCCCCACTACTGCTGCTCATGATCAGAGATGCACTATTATTATTATTATTATTATTATTATTGAAGTGGTGAGCTGGCAGAATTGTTAGCATGCCAGGCAAAAGGCTAAGCCACATTTCATCTATCTTTACATTCTGAGTTCAAATGCTGCTGAGGATGACTTTCTTCTGCATCCCTTTCAGGGTCGATAAAATAAGTACCAGTTGAGCACTGCGATTGGTGTAATCAACTTAGCTCCTTCCCTGAAACTGCTGGCTTTGTGCCAAAATTTAAAACCAGTGACTGAAATATCATTGTCGTCATCATCATCATTTAACCTCTGTTGTCCATGCTAGCATGGATTGGATGGTTTGATCAGGGCTGGTAAACTGAAGGGCTGCACCAGACTCCAGTCTGATTTGGCATGATTTCTATGGCTGGATGCCCTCCCTAACACTAACCACTCCAAGAGTGTAATGGGTGCTTTTATATGCCACTTGGGTACCAGTTGCACGACACCAATCTCTACCATGACTACAACTTCACTTGATGGGTCTTTCTGCCAAGCACAACATATTGCCAAAGGCCTCAGTCATTTGTCATTGCCTCCATGAGGCCCAGCGCAAATAAGTAAAAGATAAAAGTTTAATGAATATATAGGATCTTGGCACCTTGGGCAAGTGTTTTTCTACTATAGCTCTGGGTCAACCAAAGCCTTGTGAGTAATTTTGGTTGATGGAAACTGCTAGAATCTCATCCTCTATGTGTGTGTGTCTCCTTGTCTTGGTATTATGTGTCAGTACCACTGTCATTCATTTCAAACATTCTGCACAGACATATCTGGTGATGGAGATATTCTGCCTCAATATACTCAGTCTGTCCCATTGCAAGCATGGAAAGTGAATATTAAAACAATGTTGATGACAGTGATGATGATGATGAGGAGGAGGAGGATCTATGATATAAAATGTGACTGTGTGTGTGTGTATGTGTGTGTGTGTGTCTGTGTGTGTAGGGGATGAAGAGTCAATTAACTGTGATTTTGGTTTATATTGTAAAACAAGCACAAGCGAGGTACAGGATCTCATTGATTGTATTAAGGATTATTGGAGATCACTTAATGAATTAATACTTTGATTAGAATTAACATCAAAAACTGTCGGTAAATAATGCCTTGATAAGGTAAGTTAATGGTCTGTGTGTGTTTGAGGGAGTGTGTGTAAGAGATAGAAAGTATGCATGTATAAGAGAGAGAGAGAGAGAGGGAGGGAGAGGGAGAAGGAGTTGTGTGTATGTGTTCGTGGGACAGACAGAGAGAGAGGATGTGTGTGTGAGAGAGTGTGCTTGCCTGTGTTAAAGAGAATGAGAGAGTGTGGCTGGGAGAGAGAGTTCGTATGAAAGAGTGTGTGTGTGTATGTGTGTGTGTGTGTGTGTATGAGAGAGAGAGAGTGTGTAGGAGTGTGTATGTCTAAAAATGTGTATGAGAGAGTATGTGTGTGTGTCTGTGTGTGCGTTGGCAATGCTATTGAGATATTTCACTTGTAAATAGGCAGAGGTAGTTTTGTGACTAATAGTAGTGTTCGGTGTGGTGTTGGTAATGTAGTAGCTGTGGTGGTAGTCATGGTACTAACGACACAGATTACATTTGTAGTGGTGCTAATAATTCTTGATGATAGCTGTGGTAGTGTTTGTGGTTGAGGTTACAGTTGCGGTGGTGGTTAATAATCGGTAGTAACAGTGAGAGGTAGAATTTACACCTGTGATGTTGGTGGTGGTAGTAGCATTAGCTGTAGAAGTTATAATTGTGGTGGTGGTGGTGGTGGTTATAGTAGTAGTAAATATGAAGAGGTCATGATTGTGGTGTTCATAGGAGTATTAGTGGTGGAAGTAGTGGAATTGGTGGTGGCACTAGTGGTAGACATTGTAGTTGTGGTGAACAGGGTGATGGTGATAGTATAAGTGGCAGAAGGATTGGTTGTACAGGTGGGTGTTATAATGACAGACAATAGTTCTAATGGCGATAGTTGTTCTTTAGCTCCAGATCAGCCATGACTGACCAAGACCTATGGTCAAAGACTTTCCAGATGTGACCGTTCCATGTTATTCAGACATTGTATCTAGGATTATGTTACCTGAAGTGTGCTTTCATTTTTGAGACAACAGAGTTTAACTGGAGAGAAATTTAGTCGTTATTTACAGTATATATATATATATATATATATGTATATATATATATATATATATATATATATATATATATATATACTCTTTCATGCGCTTATAAACATATATGTATTCACTCATACACACACACACACATAGACATATATCTTTTATAGATATGATCTATGATCCACACACACACACACATATACACATATGCACGTTTATCTTACTTATTGATCAGTAACTATCTCTTGTTCCTAAAGAGCAAAGGCAAAGCCTTCTAGGTGAGATGTGATGTAATTATCTCAGCTTCAAGAGAAGCTACCATTCCTGTCAATGCTGTTTGATATCTCCAGCTTGTGGGACATACAGTGTGTCCCAGAATTAACTATATGTTTCAGCAAAATCAGACAATTTTTGTTTTAAAATCACGCAGGAATGGCTGTGTGGTAAGTAGCTTGCTTACCAACCACATGGTTCTGGGTTCAGTCCCACTGCGTGACACCTTGGGCAAATGTTTTCTACTATGGACTCGGGCCGACCAAAGCCTTGTGAGTGGATTTGGTAGACGGAAACTGGAAGAAGCCCGTCGTATATATATATATATATATATATATATACAAAATGGCTGATAGTTAGCAAGGTGAGACACACATAAGAAAGAAGGAAACAAAGGACCACTGATGAGGTCACAGAAGTGTGACGAAAGAACTCTGGCCGAAATAAGATTAAGATTAAGATTAATGTAATATAAAGCTGAAAAAAAAAAAAAAAAAAAAAATTAACACCAAATATACAGTGCGTGTGTTTTTATTGGCTAAACTGGCAATATGACCATCCCCAAGTACAACAACATATATATATATATATATATATATATATATGTTTCTATGTGGCCTGCTTGTTTGTTGCACCTTGTTTACCATTTTTGTCCTTGTTCTTTTGCCACGTCATGTACCCAGTTATGTATCTATATGTACATGTGGATGAACGTATATACATACATGTACATATATATGCATATACTCATATATTGTTTGCGGGTGGCACATAAAAGACACCATTTCGAGCATGGCCGTTTTCGTGCGGGTGACACGTAAAAGCATCCACTACACTCTCTGAGTGGTTGGCGTTAGGAAGGGCATCCAGCTGTAGAAACTCTGCCAAATTAGATTGGAGCCTGGTGTTGCCATCCGGTTTCACCAGTCCTCAGTCAAATCGTCCAACCCATGCCAGCATGGAAAGCGAACGTTAAACGATGATGATGATGTATGTTTATATGTTTGTGTGTCTGTGTTTGTCCCCCCAACATCGCTTGACAACCAATGCTGGTGTGTTTACGTCCCCGTAACTTAGCAGTTCAGCAAAAAGAGAACCGATAGAATAAGTACTAGGCTTCCAAAGAATAAATCCTGGGGTCGATTTGCTCGACTAAAGGCGGTGCTCCAGCATGGCCGCAGTCAAATGACTGAAACAAGCAAAAGAATAAAAGAAAAAAGCACAGTATAGATAATACTAACAACAACACTAATCAAGGCAGCAACAACAAAAAGTATTATAAGCAAAAGACTATTGGTAGCACTTATCAATGGTGAGACTAATGAGGCTAATGAATGATAAATACAAATGAACATAAACGTAACATTTATCACACAAATTTATACTATAGTGTGTGCATGTATCCATTCCCCCTATTACACCCCTCCCTTAATCGTACTCTTGGTCCGTCACCTTAATAACGGAGGAATTTGTCTTTATTTTCTAACACAATTTACCTCTTATTCATATTGAATGTTTGATTGTCTCACTTTAATTTACTTCTGCACCCCTTTTAGTTAATTCAGCGTTTGTCCACATTCAACAAATACAGCCCCACTAGTGTACTTATTCATTGCACCACCTCCCCGACACAACACAATAACCCTTCAGCATTTTAATACCAGCTTTTCTTCCTCGTTTAGTTAGGTATTTGCTTGCTCTTTGTTTTACAATTTGCACTCAACTGTGCAATTATGTGCATTAATCCACACACAAGAGACCGCTTGTGAATGCATGCATGTGTTTACTCGTATATGGAATTAATATATATATTGAGATAATGAGTATACTCTTTACTCTCTCTTTTACTTGTTTCAGTCATTTGACTGCGGTCATGCTGGAGCACCGCCTTTAGTCGAGCAAATCAACCCCAGGACTTATTCTTTGTAAGCCTAGTACTTATTCTATCGGATCTCTTTTGCCGAACCGCTAAGTTACGGGGACGTAAACAAACACACACATATATATATATATATACACACATATATACGACAGGCTTCTTTCAGTTTCTGTCTACCAAATCCACTCACAAGGCTTTGGTCGGCCCGAGGCTATTGTAGAAGACATTTGCCCAAGGTGCCACGCAGTGGGACTGAACCCGGAACCATGTGTTGGTAAGCAAGCTACTTACCGCACAGCCACTCCTGCACCTATATGTTTATATATGTTTGTTTCTTCACATGTGTGTGTATGTTTGTGCATGTGTGTGTATATATGTGTGTGTGCATATGTGTATATATACGTACATGCATATATATGTGTGTGTGTTCCTATGTATGTATATGAATGTGTGTTTTTATTTGTGTATGTGTGACCATATATCAGTGGGAATTTGCATCTGCATACATATTTTTGCAAGTATGTCAATTTATTTGGACTAATTTATTAAATGTGGATCTATATATCACAACTTATTTAACTGATCGGTTGGTTGACTGCTTAATTGATTGTTTAGTCAATAAATTGTTTGATTAATTAATTAGTTCACCGATTGGGTAGACTGACTGATTAATTAAGGGATTGACTGGTGGCTGCATAAATTTCCAGCTTGGTATAGCTTTTAGATCATTTGTTAATCCAGTTATTATCCCCCCTTAACCATCACTACTGCTAATTGTCCAACTGGAAAATTTTTATTGTTATTTTTATTTATTTATATTTATTTTTATTGACTTAAATGTCTTTAGGCTCCTTTTCCCCATAATCATCAAAATTCCTAAATGTCCAACTGCAAAATTTTCTAATTTTTAAAATTATTATTTTATTAGTCTTATTTTATTTTGTTTTATTTTTATATTGACTTAAATGGATTCGGGTCTCTCATAGCATATATCATTCATTTATTTTATCTCAGAGTATAACGGTTTATTAATAACCAGTCTTTTGTTTTTAAATACCAACTGACCAATTATATCTGGCAGATGCCCCTGCTCTACCTACTTTGGACAGTAGGTACATTGACTAAAATTCCTACTAGTAGTAAGAGAAAAATTATACTAAATCAATAAGCAATTTATTATGATGAATACTATTACTTAGTACTATAAACATAGTTAGTATTACCAAAACTTTATTACATTTTTGCCTCTCCTTTGGACTATCCTACTTACGTAAGTAGCTATTACTTTTCTAACCTATGCCCCATTGGAATATCCCACCAAATACCCCTTTCATTTTAAATTATCATCATTTATCTATCATCGAATGGCTCTACATGCAACACGACATGACTTTCACCATATTCAAACTTTCCTTCTTTTCTGACCCAGCTCTTACAACATTATGACTGGGTGTTGAGGCAGTTACTCAACAACTCAAATGTGGACTTAATATACCTTGATTTTGCAAAAGCTTTTCACAAAGTAGATCATGGTGTGATATGCCACAAACTGCGTTATCATGGCATAGCTGGAAAACTTGGAGAGTGGTTACATAACTTTCTGAAAGATAGAAGTCAGGCAGTAGTGGCTAATGGAGCCACCTCTATGAAAACACAAATAATGAGTGGTGTTCCACAGGGCACTGTGTTGGGACCATTGCTTTTTATAGTCGGCCTCTCAGATATGCCCTCAAGTGCCCGGATAGCCACCCTTGTGCTATCAGCATGCAAAACTAAATGCAGTATGCATTAAATACACTGGACTTGGAGGGACTGCAATCCCAGAAGCAGAGACAGTGCGAGACCTGGGCATTTACATGAGTAATAATGCATCCTTTCATGTTCATGCCGCTAAATTGTCAATGAAATGCAGGCGACTGACCGGATAGATTCTTAGGACTTTTAGAACAAGAGATCAGGAAACCATGATGGTGCTCTGGAGGACACTTGTTCTAAGCCACTTAGACTATTGCTCTCAGCTATGGTCACCAACCAGTGTCAAATTAATCTCAGAACTTGAAGCTACACAAAGAGGATAGCCTCTATGCAGCATATAAGCTATTGGGAAAGACTAAAGAAAGATATGCCATAATATACATCTGGAAGATCCTCGAAGGAATTGTCCCAAACCTTGGTATCAAAAGTTACACAAATAAAAGAACTGGATGCCATTGCATAGTGCCAAGGACACCAAATTTGCCATCAAGATGTAGGACAAGATACTGCAATAGCCTGGGCTTCAGAGGTCCACAGCTCTTCAATATCCTCCCGAAGGGCCTGAGAGACCTGCATGTGGTGGATGTAGGTGTCTTCAAGATGAGGCTGGACCTCTTCCTGTCATGTGTCCCAGATGAACCAACTTCACGGCAGGAGGTGAAGATGAGGATAGCTGCATCAAACTCTCTCATGCACCAAATGTCAATTCCTGAAGTGAAACTGTGTAGCAGCACCAAATGGCGGTGCCCCAGCATGGCCACAGCTCATGAGCTGAAACTAGATAAAATGATAAAAAAAAATATATATATATATATATATGGATAAATAAATCTTTAGTTAAATATATTCAACGAGAATATTATATACTGAATTTATATTTATACTAAGTTCTCTATTAAAGTATTTATGTATTTAGTACGAGCGATTATATATATTTATAATATATTATTATTCATATCAGGAAATCAATATTAGAAAATTCTTCAGAAAGATATATACGTGCGTAAAATAATTGTTGTATTAAAAATATAAATATATATAAATATATGTAAATATGTATAAGTATATATATATATAATAATAGCATTTTAAAAGTTTTGAATTAAGTTTTTAAAGCACATTATGATCTTTTAGCAGAAGTGCTGTCCCTATAGTGGAATCCTATATTGATAAGCATTTATAGACAACACTTCTGATATTCATATATATATATATATATATATATATATATATATATATATGTATAAGTATATATATATATATATATATATATATATATATATATGAGTCTGTTTTCCTATGTGTTCATTCTGTTGTCCGAAAAAAAAGTTTGTTTTTTGTGCTTTGTTTATGTTCCCGTTCCTTTTTTGTCCACGTTTTTTTTAAAGTCCTGTACCCGGATATGCATCTTTATACACATGTAGATGTAGGTATGTACATATCTTGTTTTTTAGTGTAATTTTGCTACCCATGGTAACTATTAACATATTCAAATTATTGAAAGTTTCAATAACTGAGATAATATTAATACACATAAAATAATTTACAATATATATATATATATATATATATATATATATATATATATATATATATATGTGAATATATTTATATACATATATATATATGAATATATATATATATATATATATATATGTGAATATATTTATATACATATATCTATATGAATATATATATATATATATATATATAACTATATGAACACAAATGAATGTATATCAAGATAAACATATATATATTTATATATATATATATAAACACGCACGCACACACACACACACACACACATCATCATCATCATCATCGTTTAACGTCCGCTTTCCATGCTAGCATGGGTTGGACGATTTGACTGAGGACTGGTGAAACCGGATGGCAACACCAGGCTCCAGTATATATACATATATATATGTAAGAACACACACACACACACACACACACACGCGCGCATATACATGAATATATATATATAGTCATGTAGAGAATGGAGAAACAAACACAGGAAGAAGCAGGTCGATTGCGCTAGTTAGCCATTAATTTAATCAATTGGGTAGAGATTATGTAATGTTACATTTACGATCGTTTTGATTTGCCAATCTAATTGGCAGATCTCTTCAGAATGCTGAGAAGTCTGTATAAATGCATGGTGTGAGAGATGAAGGTATAGAAAGGTGGAGTATAAACTTACACAAATTCTTTAAAAGATTCGGACTAGCCATTTCTTTAGAAAACGAACACACCTCCATAAATTACTTAGGCACAAACTGCAACCTAGCCACAGTATTCCATGAACTTTACATAAAACCAAACACTAACCTCAGATACATAAACGCATCCAGTAACCACCTGCTATTCCTTAAGAGAGGCTTAGCACATAGCATAAGCAATAGAATATCACGCCTCTTCTCTAACCAGGATATTTTTAATAAGTATAAGGAAATCTATAATATCGCACTACACAAAGCAGGATTCAACCATAAAATTAAATACCTAGACCCCCAATAACCGTGCAAATGACCGAAATAAAGGGAATCTAAATGATAGTAACACATACAATAATAACACACCTCACCCTAGTGCAAACCACACCAACAATAAGAAGGACACAATTAAAAATAATGAAAATAAAAGTAATACAAAAGATCCCAAAGCCAACCCAGATAACACCAAAAATACCAACAACAGCATAAACTCCAATACCAATAATACTATTAGCATTAATAAAACTAATAACATAACAAAGCGGAAATACAATAACAACCATAACATGATCAATACTAAGCCAGACAAAGATAAGGATATTATTGATAACAGTGAAACCCAGTGAACTAAAATAAACCCTGTTATAAACGTTGACCCCTTGATGCCGGGCCCACAAAACCAAACAATATTAACCCAGCTAACACTGATAAAACACATACTAAAAATAAACCTAACTATAGAAATAAATTAGATAGCCACAAAGGCAAGTTCCCTAGCCTTCCCAGCTATGATGGCAGGTTCTATACCAGACATAACCGTAATAACAATATGCACAATAGTGATACAATCTGGTTAATTATCCCTTTTCACCATGAACCTCAAATCCAACATAGTCCATTCGTTAATGAATATAATAGGTAGACATCTAAATGTAAACAATAAATGTGCAGCAATATTTAAGAACAAAATTAGAATCGGCCACAGCCTGACATGTAACTTAGCTACCACCATAGTCTCTATTAATAATAAAAAATTAGACACATTCTAATATATATATATATATATATATATATATATATATGTATATAAACATATATCTATATCCACATATATATATGGATATATATTTTTATATTAATATATATATATATATACATATGAATATATATATTTAGATTAATATATATATATATATATATATATATATATATATATATATGTGAATATATGTATGTATATATATAAACAATATATGAGTATATGCATATATATGTACATGTATGTACATACCTTCATCTACATGTACATATAGATACATAACTGGGTACATGAAGTGGCGAAAGAACATGGACAAAATGATAAACAAGGTACAACAAACAAGCAGGCCACATAGAGAACATATCCTTTATCAGCTGCCACCATTAAAACACCGGCGTTTCGAAGAATTAAGGTATATATATATATATATATATATATATATATATATATAATAGGGTAAAAATTAATATCAATTTAATACCAGGACACTAAAGTGGACAGTTAATGTGCTAGAAAAAGATCACTTAAAAATTCTCAAAGAAAGATTCAGCAGAGCAAAACCAGGCAGGCGAGACCAGTGAAAATTATAAATACCTCGGTTATCTGTAGACCATGGTTTCAAAATCAACACTTTCTAACAAAAGTATCTGTTTATCATCAGTACAAACGGCCAAAATTATTATAATCGAGCAGAATCCCGTGCTAGTTGTCTCCAACAAGTGAAAACGTGCACGTGATTCTATCAATTATAAAGAGTAAAATTCAAAAGTCTTAGTTTTGGCGCGCCGAATCCGGAAATATCTCTGCGGAAAATAATTTCTGCTTTGAATTTACCAACTTTGAGAAATGTGTTTATGGTTAATAAACATAATAGCGTAAAAAATTGATATTAATTAATATCAATTTAATACCAGGAAACCAGCACGTTAAAAGGATCAGAAGGATCAAATTTTTTGAGATCCTAAAAGGATTATAGTACTTGTGTATATAAAAGAGGCCACTAAGTGATTTTTTTTAAGTGATCTAGGTAGAATATTCTAACTGTCTCTGATTTTATTGTCTCTTATCTAGTGGTTATAGTATAAGGGGCAATCACTTCTAAGGAAAGGGAAGGTGTAAGCATTATACATGGATATTGTTATAAAAGTTTCTCTGGTC